>NC_059168.1:26210988-26510988 GCF_019923935.1 Bubalus bubalis
TGCAGCTTAGATCACGTGACCATCAAGAGTGCATACGTTGTTCTTCTTTGTATCTTCGTACTTAGCCCAGCATCTGGCCTGGATTAGGTGCTCGAAAACCATGTGTAGAATAAATAAACAATAGTGTAGTTTTGGTTTTAAGTATAAAATATGAACAAACCACAGACAGATTTTTTAAATATTATGCATTGATATTAAAGTTCAAAGGTTATTGCCAGAAGACTAATTTGCTGTTGGTTGTAGAACTAGACCTTGCTATTTGAATTTTACCCAAATTCAAAAAAACCCCAAATATTTCTGTCTTAAGCCTATTCGTTTTATTTTTAGTTGTTCAACTGAAAAAACAAACTACTTTTCATGGCTTTGACTTTTGCCTTCAGGTATTCAAGATAAATTGGATTACATCACAACTTTAAATATAAAAACTATTTGGATTACTTCATTTTATAAATCATCCCTTAAAGATTTCCGACATGGTGTTGAAGATTTCCGAGAAATTGATCCCATTTTTGGAACAATGAAAGATTTTGAGAATCTGGTTGCAGCCATACATGATAAAGGTAAATTGAATGGAAGGTGGGTGGGATGGTTTAAGGAAAGCATTTCTCCAAATGCTTAGCTTAGAGCATTTTCTTCCTCACTATTGTATTATTCTAATATGATATTATATAATATAATATTATCTCACCATTTGAAATGTTTTCACGCACTAGGTTTAAAATTAATCATCGATTTCATACCAAACCACACCAGCGATAAACATGCTTGGTTTCAATGGAGTCGGAACCGGGCAGGAAAATATACTGATTATTATATCTGGCATGACTGTAACCATGAAAATGGCACAACCATACCACCCAACAACTGGGTAAGTCCCAACGTGCTTGATTTACAGAAGTAAAATTGGCAGATCTTCAGTTATTAAACTGGCTATTTATAAAGCCCTTTTAAAGGAAAATGAATGATAGCAATAGTTTAAGAGAAGGGAAACAAATTTCCCAAAGAAATAGAAATGAAGTCTCAAGCTTCTAATCATCTGTGGGTTTGGATTTTTCATTTCATTGTAGAGCTGATGTGTTTTAGCATATTAAAATCTATGCTCTCTGTTAACCTCTCTTTCCTTTATTTCCCCCTCTGTCCAGCTGAGACCCCATGTCTTATTAGTTTAGTAACTGTCTTGCTACCCTCCAGACCCTTTTGCCTTTCTGACTTTTTGACTCCGTTGTCCAGTAAAACGCTAGCCATAAAAGAACTCAACCATCCATTTTTTCTTTACCTGAACTTTGGTATCCAAGCCTCTGGACATATTCATTGTCCCTATCTGGACTGATCCATCCACTCTTTTGGGGGAATTTTACTAAATCCAACTGATCAACATGCCCTGTCTCCTCTTCAGACATCTTACCCACATTCACCGCATCTCAGCACCCTCAGCAGCAAACCCAACTTTAAAGGGAGAACAGAAGCTGACACACCCTGTTCCTGTTCACCTCTTCTGCACAGAGACCTTGTCTCTCCTGCTTGAGAGAAAGCCCAGTGAAATCTGCTTTAGATAAACAATGAACAATTTTTAGTGTAAAATATATGGAATACACTTACACTAAAAAACTATTCATTGCTTATCTGAAATTGAATGTCTTGCAGTTTATCTGGCAGCTCTCCTTCTGTCCCAGGTCAGTCCCTCTGTGTACTCTAGTTCATCCTCTCTCCTGCTTTCTACAGACCCTTTTTCTCTGGATCATCTCTCCCCACTCCAGGGCCTCTCTCTTGACCTCCCTAAGCACTAAAAGAGGCTGACTCCTGGGCATCAGCTTTTAAATGACCCAAGGGCACTCAAACGATGTGTGTCTAAAGTTGACTGTGTGATCTTTTCTCCCAACCTCCCGTATCCGAGGTTATGTGAATGGCACTAATATACGCAGCCTGGTAAACAGCCCTTTAGCAAGTCCTGGCAATTTCACCTCTTCCCAGGTGGCTCAGGTTAAAGAATCCGCCTGCCAATGCAGGAGACGTACATTCAGTCCCTGAGCCGAATAGATCCCCTGGAGGAGGAAATGGCAACCTGCTTCAGTATTCTTGCCTGGGAAATCCTGTGGACAGAGGAACCTGGTAGCCTATAGGCCACGGGGTTGCAAAGAGTTGAACACAACTGAGTGATTGAGCAAACACACTATTTTCCTTTTTACCAATCCACCACTTTTAAAAATAATGATGACATTAGCAAACATTTGCTAAATGCTTACTGTGTGCCAGGCTCTGAGTGTTTTATATTGATTATATTCATTAACTCCTTTAATTCACTGTAGAGTCTTATGGGTTGGGCTTTAATTCCTGTTTTACAGATGAGCAGACTGAGGCAGAGAAATGTTAAGCACCTTGCCCCGGTTCAAAGCTAATAAATGAAAGGGCTAAAGACTGTATCTAGTCTAATTTTTACTGAGTGAACATAAATTGGTACAACGTTGAGGTCTTAATTTTACATTTCTCTAACTCCTAATGATTATTTATCTAATTACTAATTATTGATGTACTAGTTGCCTAATTAATAATGATGCTGAATATCTTTTCATACATTTATTCACTTGAGCTTCCATTTCTGTGGAACATCTGTTTAATGGTTTCTTTCTCCAATTTTTTGTTGGATTGCTGGTCCCTTTGAAATAGATTTGCAGAGTTTATTTATTTATTTATTTGTATTTTGTATACTGGTCTCTCTGTATACTGATATAGGCTGTAAAAATCTTATCCTGGTTTTTATTCAGGTGGGCCATGAAGTGAGCTGACAAGAGAATGTTTCCTCAAAAGGCATCAGCTACTACTTAGCTTGGGCCAGTCGTTGCCATGGAAATGTGGACCCAGTGTGACTAGGTCTTTCAACTAAAAATAAAATATTTATGCAAATCCCTTAGTTTGTAAATGTCTAGGTGTTCTCTTTAGTGTGAAATGAACAAATGGCCCAAGACAGAGCCCCGAGGAAACCTGACACAGGTTCCTCCTTCTGGAAATGCCACGGAAGTGAGTTTCTAGAAGGAGGAAAGCAGCACCCCTGTCAAATGTTGTTGGGTGCCAACATGTGAAGTTACTGTGTGTGTGTGCTCAGTCACCTAGTCATTTCTGACTCTTTGCTACCCCATGGACTGTAGCTGCCCAGGCTCCTCTTTCCATGGGATTTTCCCAGGCAAGAATACCGGAGTTGGTTGCCATTTCCTTCTCCAGGATATCTTCCTGACCCGGGGATCAAACCTGGGTCTCCTGCCTTGCAGGCAGATTCTTTACCATCTGAGCTATATATAGGGAAGTCCTCTTGAAGTTGCTATATTTCTTTTATTCCTGAGGGCTAGCAGCATTTTAAATGGAATGATTCTAATATTTTTCTAAAAATATCATTTAAATAATCACTCTATTTGGATTCAAGCTCCTAGATCAGTGGAATGCGTGTTTCTCCCAAATTGACCATCATTTGCTTTTCTTCACAAACAGGAGTCCAGGGCCTGGACAGAAGTTTCAAGAAAATAGATTAGAAATGTCTGCTCCTTACATTGAGAGCATTGATTTGATGTTGTGGTTGTTGTGAACAGTTTCTACTGTACAAACACATCACAACCACTTTTGTGGGGCACTAGGCCAGCAAGTGGAATTTTAGGGAATTAATTTATCTAGTGCTCTCACTAGAAGGAAAATTCTGGGGACTTGTGCACTTAGTCTGCGTGGGGCTGGCGATGACAATGATCATTTCTTTGTGGGAGATACCATCATAGAAACCATGTAAGGAACTGATCTGCTATTTTCTGTTTGCTAGTTAAGTGTATATGGAAACTCCAGTTGGCAGTTTGATGAGTTACGAAAACAATGCTATTTTCATCAGTTTATGAAAGAGCAACCTGATTTAAATTTCCGTAATCCTGATGTTCAAGAAGAAATAAAAGTGAGTACAGACATCCACGTAAACTTCTCCATTTCATGGGTGCTTAAGTGGTTATTTGCTACACTTTGTGTTGAATAGTAATTGTGTGAGCAAAATCAAGCAGTGCAATTCAGTTCTGGGATTAAGGTGTCTGATGCAAATACAGACTCTCAGATATGTCAGTGGCTCTTTCCTTCCTCTAACCCCAAATAATCAAAATGGGTGGAAGGCAGAAACACCTGTTACCTTAGCTCTGAGATGCCTCTCTGCCTGCGCTAAGCTGGCACAGCTCCTGGGTCTGGACCTGGCCTCATCATCAGCTTCAGGGAGCTTCTGCGTGAATTATTTAGCTTTTCTGTGTCTTGGATCCCTTGTCTATGAGACACGATTGATGGTGCAGTGTTTGTCTCACAGGGGCTTTTTGGAACATGAGTTGATATAACCCACGCACAACATTTCTGTATTCACTCAGTAAATATCAGCTTATTATCTGTTCCATGTCAGGTCTGGTTCTAAGCAGTGGGAATGCAACAGTGAATCAAAGAAACCCCACCCTCAAGGAATTCCCAGTATCCTTAGGGGAAGGCAGACAACAGCTAAATATTTAACATGTCAGGTGGTGATGAAGGCTTAGAGAGCTTCGCAGTGCCAGTGAGAAGTGGGCTCAGAGACACCCCTATGTTGAGGTCCCATTTGCACAAAACCTGATGTTTGCAAGGGAGCCATGTGGACAGCTAGGGAAAGAGAACTTCAGGCAGAGAGAAGAGCAAATGCAAAATTTTCTGGGGGAGACTGAGCTCCATGTGTTTCAGAAATGACCTGGGGGCTGCTGCGCAGAACTGCCAGGCACAGCAAGTGAAATTTCAAGATGTTCGATTAAATTTTAATTTCAGTTAAACAATGAATAGTGCAATATTTGATACTTTCTTCTACTAAAAAATTAGTTCATGGTTTATCTTAAATTAAAGCTTAACTGGTTGCCCTGTATTCCATGTGGCAACACAATCAGTGCACTTCAGTGACGTGAGGGACAGGGTTGGGGAGTTTGGGTGTAAAAATGAGGGTGAGGGCTGATGCTGTGGGGCCGTGAATGCTGTCATAGGGACACTTGCTGATCCAGAGGTGATGCTCTGTGGTCTGATGATGCTCAGATTTCCTGCAGCACCCAGGTGAGAGTTGCTGGCACTCACACCTGTATAGTGGTGGTTCTAACAACACCTGACACATAATCACGGTAAACATTGGCCCTGCTGCTGTTTTCTTTATTGCTGCTGCTGTGGCTCTCACGGGCAAGAACTTAGGAGCAGGGTAGGGCTCTGAGGCCGGTGAGAAGGAAGCCCACATACAACAGAGCAGGGAGCTGTGGGTCTCCCTCTGCAAGTCACCATGTCAGCCAGATGCAGAGGATGCCTTGTTGGAGTCACTAAGAACACCTGTGCCCCTTAGTCTGTTCTTGTTTTGTTTTTAAATAACAGCTTTATTGAGATATAGTTGACATATCACAAAATTCACCCCTTTCAAGTATGTAAGTCAGTGGTTTTAGTATGTTTACAGGATTATGCAAGTATCACTACTAATTTTAGACACTTTCATCACCCCCCCAAAAGAAACCCCATACCCGTTAGAACTCACTCCCTCTGGCTACCATATTTTCTCTCTTTGAGCCCTGGAAACCACTACTCTACTTTATGCCTCTATATAAGCCTGTTCTGGACATTTCACATAAATGGAATCATATAGTATCTATATAGATGTCTGTGACCTGTATCTATATTATAACCTGTATTTAAGTTCTTGAGAAACTGTTTTCCAGTGTAGCTGGACCATTTTACATTTTTATTAGCAATGTATGGAGTTTCTATTTTCTCTGTATCCTCATTGACACTTGCTTTTGTCTTAGCTTTGATAACAGTCATGCTAGTGAAGTGGTATTTCACTGTGGTTATGATTTGCATTTCCCTGACAGCTAATGATAGTGAGCGTCTTTTCATGTGCTTATAGTTTATTTGTATATTTCATTGGGGAAATGTCTATTCAAATCCTTTGTCTATTTTAAAACTGTGTTATTTGACTTTTTGTTGAGTTATAAGTTTTTTTTTTTAACACATTCTGGGTATATGATTTGGCAATTAATTTTCTTCCTTTCTATAGGTTGTCTTTTTACTTCCTTGATGGTGCTCTTTGAAGCACAAGAGTTTTTAATTGCTGTGATCTTCAACTTATCTATTTTTTTTTCTTGCTTATGCATATAGTATAACATTTAAGAACCATTGCCTAACTCCAGGTTGTAAAGATTTAACTCATGTTTTCCTTTAAGAGTTTTGTAGTTTTAGCTCTTACACTTAGGTCTCTGATCCATTTTTTGTTGATTTTTGTATTTGGTAAGAGGGAGTCTAACTTCACTCTTTTGCATGTAGCTATCCAGTTATCCCAACAATATGTGTTTAACAAAGATTATTCTTTCACCATTGAACTGTCTTGGAACCCTTTAGAATATCAATTGATCACAAACATCGGGGTTTATTTCTAGACTGTCACTTCTGTTCCATTGATCTATATGTCTGTCCTTACGCCAGTCTGGATTACTATAGTTTTATATAGTAAGTTTTGAAATTGGGATGTGTGAGCTCTACAACCTTGTTCTTTTTTTCCAAGATTATTCAGCTGTTCTGGGTTCTTTGTACTTCCCTGCAAATTTTATTACTTGCTTGTCAATTTCTGCAGAGAAGCCTGCTGAGATTGTATGGAATCTGTGGATCAGTTTGGGGGAGTATTGCCATCTGAAGAATATTAGCTCTTCTGATCTGTGGACACAGGATGTCTTTCTACTTACTCAAGATCTCCTTTAGTTGCTTTCAACAGTGTCTTCTAGTTTTCAGTGTACATGTCCTGCACTTCTTTTAAATATATTCCTATAAATTCCTTAGTTCTAAGGCTATTTTTACTATATATGTTTTCCAGAATTTAGATGAATTGCTTTGGGATCTTGAGAAGTAGGCACCTTGTCATGGCAGCCTTGTCTCATTTGGGGGTGGGGAGGTAGACACAGTCAGCCCACTGCTGCTGCTGCTGCTAAGTCGCTTCAGTTGTGTCCGACTCTGTGTGACCCCATAGACGGCGGCCCACTAGGCTCCCCCATCCCTGGGATTCTCTAGGCAAGAACACTGGAGTGGGTTGCCATTTCCTTCTCCAATGCATGAAAGGGAAAAGTGAAAGTGAAGTCGCTGTGTCGTGTCTGACTCTTCGCAACCCCATGGTCTGCAGCCTACCAGGCTTCTCCGTCCATGGGATTTTCCAGGCAAGAGTACTGGAGTGGGGTGCCATTGCCTTCTCCAGTCAGCCCACTAACAAGGCGTTAGTTTTAAACTTCTCTGATGGAGTGTGAACTTTCCTCTTCTCTATCACTGAAGATCATTTATACACTCACATCCCCCACTCTTATTAGGCACTTACTTTTTGCCAAGTGCTTTACCAGCATTATCTCATTTAATGCTCAAAACAAACCTAACTTAGGAGATTTTATGACCACGACTGTTTTACAGAGAAGGAAACTGAGGCTTAAAGAGGTGATACCACCCACCTTGGGACTAAGGGGACAGGATTCAAACCCAAGCACCAAGATTGTCGCATCCATGTACTTAAATTAACCACAGCTCCATGCCTAATCTGAGGCAAACTGCTTCTCTCTCTCTGTTTCACTTTTTCTACACAGTTTTTGTAAGCAGGTTTTTATTGGAAATTCATAAATGGGAGCATAAACCAGTTGGTTTATCAGGCAGTTGATTTCTCCAGGCTCCTTGCGGCAATATTGATGGATTGCCTGGAGATGTTTAGACAAATGTGATAAATTTTGCCAAAATATGCCAGGAATACATTAATTCTTTTTTGAATAACCCGGCAATTCTCTTGAAGGCATCCAAGTAGTGGAGGATGTAAATAGGAGCTTTAGTTACTAGCCTTGCAGGATGAAATCCCTCTTGAGATGAATCATTACTGCCTCTGGTTGAGGGGTTAGACATTTTTTTGCAAGGCTGGTTTAGAAGGTTTCCTATTAGAAGTAAATAAGAAAGGCTGAATGCTGTAAGGGAAGGCTCTTCGCTCCTGGAAAGGGACCTTTCACATGAAGGGACTTCTGACATCCTCCTTCCCCCAGCAGCACTTATCTTTGAAGCAGAGTTATACAGGTTAATAATTTGCAACCCTGATAATTTGTGGTGAGGAGGCATTTGGAATGAGTTGTGCTTGCATACCAGCTTGTACTCAGGACCTGAGCCTTCTTCCTCGGGGCTCCCATCAGATTTCAGCTTATCTGCACGGTGGGAGGCTGGCAGGCAGGGGACACCCAGCACAGAGCATCCTTCTTCTTCCTCTTTGTCCTCTCCCTTGCACTGGCCATTAGGGGTTTGGCTCTGCCCTGAACCTTCCAGGGCTAGAGCTTTTTCAGCTAGAGAAGTCAGGAAGAGGAGGGGTGGCTTATATTTGTATAGTATTTTATAATTTTCCAATCAGTTTTTTTTTTATTTGCCCTCCAAATCCCTTATTTGACAAATAAGGAAACTGAGGCCCAGAGAAGTGATCAGTAGACAAGCTGAAGAGCAGGGAAGAGATTCCAGATGGCCTGGCCCCATGTCTGGGGCTCAGTCTGATTCCTGAAACCACCCGCGTGGGAAGGCTGAGCCCTGGAGTAGAGGAGTCAGTGTATTTACAGCAACTGGCAACTGGGAACCAAGATGCCCTCCTGGCTAAAGATGGGATACAGAGCATAAGTAATGGTTCTGTTCTGCCTCTACTGAGCATGGTATTGCTGGAGACAAGCAGCTCAATTCAAAATAAAATATACTCACTACCTGCTTTATAAGCCAGCTCAGTGCTTGATGCTCATCACTGCAGCATCATTATACCACGTGTATGCCATGCACTTCATTATAAACCATTCCCTCATTAAACAGCATGTGCTGTGTATTGGCTATATGCCAGAGTAGGCTGATTCTGAAGATGGACCCATGTTGTGGCCATCATGGACTATGATAATATATTCTGGAGGGGGGTGGCAAACAAATGGGAAATAGAGGGTATACCTAGATATAGATATATAGATATATAGATATAAGCAATGATTCCTAGAGAGTGAGAAAGAATGACCCATGTTGTAGCCATCATGGGCTATAATAATATATTCTGGAGGGGGGTGGTAAACAGATGGGAAATTACGGTAAAGTGTGCTGAGTGTTCATGGCAGTAGGAAGTAGGAGAATGCAGGATGGGGACCTAACCTGGACACAGAGTGGGAGAGACTGGGGAGAGGTTTACAGAGGAAGCAATGATAGCTAGAGGGTGAGAAAGACTGAGCCAAGCAAAGAGACACAGGTGGGAGTGTCCCCAGCAGAGAGAAAGCAGTCACAGCATAGTGGGAGTGCTGGGAGTTGTCCACTGTGGGTACATGCTGTCCCGAGAGGGGGTGTGTGATCAGACGGGGTGAGAGAGATGAGTAGGAACCACATCATGAGCTGCATTGGAGGCCATGGTAGGATTTGGGTTTAAAAGGTTTTGGGCAGGGGAATAATTTTTAATTTGCACTGGGAAAAATCAATCTGGTTTGTGATGAAGGCATTTGAGTAAGGCAGGTTTGAAGGCAGAAAAACTGGGGAGATGGGTGATGCAGTAACTAGGAAAGAATGCTGGAAGTTTGGACCAGTGAGGGTGGCAGGGTGGGGTAAGGGTTGCAGAGGCATCATCAGTCCTTAGAGAGGAGTCTGGTGTGGCTTCCAGGTTTCAGATTTGAATTCTGGCTGGGTGACAGGTCTGTTTCCTGGGATGGGAGATATGGGAAGAGTGGGTGTGTATGTGGGGGGGTCTCAGTTGTGTAGAGTTTGAGCTCTCTGTGAGACATCCAGGTGTTCCGTGGGTAGCTGGCTAGAATGCAATGGAGCTCAGAGGAAGGTCTGGTTCAGAGATAAAACTCTGGGACTTGTTGCCATGTGGACAGTGCCCACAGAGGTCAGGCAGGTAATATCAGTGAGCGAACTGGGCTGGCTGAGGTGAACCAAAGGGCCATTTGTCATTTATCTTGAGGGGGTTGTTGTCATGTGGGGATGATGGCCAGATGTAGCAGGTCCTCCCAACTAAAAAAATTATAGTAAAGGAAGGCCACATAACAAATGGAGTACCATCTGAGCCACCAGGGAAGCCTGTAAGGGCACCACACAGTTCCAATTACGATGTACCACTTGTCGTATGACCTTGATCAAGACGCATCATCTCTCTGTGTCTCAATTCCCCTGATGGTAAAATGGGAACAATAATGGTACATGCCTTGTGGGGTCGTTTGGGGATTAAGTGGTTTAACCTTTGTAAAGCACTTAGGATAGTGTGGTGCTTATTATATATGTAAGGGGTCCCCAGCCTCCAGGATCTAATGCCTGATGATCTGAGGTAGAGCTGGTGTAATAATAATAATAATAGAAATAAAATGCACAATAAGTATAATGAGCTTGAATCGTCCCAAAACCATCCTCCCACCCACAACCCCTGTCCATAGAAAAATTGTCTTCCGTGAAACTGGTCCCTGGTGTCAAAAATGGCTGGTACTTGTTAAATAATCAATAAGTGATAGATAAATGAGTCAATACTGTTGTGAAATGAAATGAACAGAGGGTGTAAGATGGAGGCCCAAGGAGTATGAATATTTAAAGGACTGTTGAGCGGACAGAGAAGTCACAAACCAGGAGCGTGGTATCCTGGATCTAAGTCCTATGAGTATTTCTAGATGACAGGGTTAGTCTATGTTGTCAAACACGGCAGAGAGGTCAGGTATAAGCTTCCTGGGTAGCTCAGCTGGTAAAGAATTAACCTGCAATGCAGGAGACCTGGGTTTGATTCCTGGGTTGGAAAGTTCCCCTGGAGAAAGGATAGGCTACCCACTCCAGTATTCTTGGGCTTTCCTGGTGGCTCAAACAGTAAAGAATGCACCTGCAATGTGGGAGACCTGGGTTTGATCCCTGGGTTGGGAAGATCCCCTGGAGGAGGGCACAGCAATCCACTCCCGTATTTTTGCCTGGAGAATCCCATGGACAGAGGAGCCTGGCAGGCTACAGTCCATGGGATCACAAAGAATCAGACACGAATGAACGACTAAGCACAGCACAAAGACCACATCAGTTGACTCTGGCAGCAGTACCTCATTTAATCCTCGCAGAATTCCCGTAAGGCAGGTATTATTTTATTGATGAGGAAACCAAGGTTTTGGAGGTCATGCATATAACCTAAGTCATGCAGCTGGATAGTGGGGGAGATGGGACAGTCCCTTATGGGTCAGATTCTGGAGCCTGTGATTTATGTCCTGCTTCTGGAAGAGTCAGCAGAGAATTTTACCCAGATTTCTGAAGACCAGTAGGGCTGGCTTGCCTTCCTTGCTTATAAGCAGAGGATATGGTTTTCTCTCTGTCTTTCTGAAATATCCTATGCTTTCTCATTCTTTCTTGAGACGGATGACCTGGGGTATATGTCATTATCAAGAGGATGTCTTATATATCATCATGTGTAACAGCAGAGCCTTTCTTTGTCCCAAACCTTTCATTTTACGTAAATGGATCCAGTAATGTCAGTCACCTCAAAAGGAAAGATTTGCCTCAAGGTTTTGAACTAATTCCTTTTTCACTCAGAGGAGCGAGTTGTTTAAGGAGAAAAGAATGTAGACATGTCTGGTGGAAAAACCAGGGCTGCGTGATGTCATGGGAGTTAGTTAGAAATTGGAGACACAATGTACTGTCCCTAGAGTCCCATGGTCCCTACATGGGTCACCCAGACCTGGGGAACTAGGCTCTGTGCCCATTTTTGCATCCAGCACACTAGGGGAGCTTAATTGGCATAAAGAGATGGTTAACTAAGGAGATCCAACCAGTCCATTCTGAAGGAGATCAGCCCTGAGATTTCTTTGGAAGGACTGATGCTAAAGCTGAAACTCCAGTACTTTGGCCACCTCATGCAAAGCGTTGACTCATTGGAAAAGACTCTGATGCTGGGAGGGACTGGGGGCAGGAGGAGAAGGGGACAATAGAGGATGAGATGGCTGGATGGCATCGCCGACTCGATGGACGTGAGTCTGAGTGAACTCCGGGAGTTGGTGATGGACAGGGAGGCCTGGCGTGCTGCGATTCATGGGGTCGCAAAGAGTCGGACACGACTGAGAGACTGAACTTATACTTAACCATTAAAATCTGGAATTCTCTTTTTTTAGCTGGTTGAGAATAAATAGCACAATGAAAATATTTTTCAAGAGCCATTTAGCAAATTTTAGATTATCTGGGCGAAGACCTCAGCATGTAAAATGCCTCTCAAAATGGATACATGTATATGTATGGCCGAATCTCTTTGCGTCCACCGGAAATGATCCTAGCATTGTTAATTCGCTATACTCCAGTATAAAATAAAAAGTTTAATAAAAAAATTAAAAAAAAGACTTTCAAAAACAAGCATCCGGCTTTTTTAGTTTTGTCTCATCAAACAATGATAACATCTCTTACCAGACTACAGTGAAAATCCCTGCCAGGGCCATATGCCTATGCTGAGGTCCGTGTTTCTCATTCTCTAACGTCGGCTCGGTAGCTAGCAATGCTGCGATCCCCAGAGTGAATGAGGACCTCATGAAGAGAATGAATAGCTTTATTCTCGGAAATCAGTGCTCCAAAGGTTAATGTTTACAACTGCATGGCGTTTAATGTTTTTCTACATTCTTGTCAGAGTCCGCTTGGGTGGATTAGTTATTTGCGCCCCACCCCGATTCTCTTCCATTGTTCTCGCTTGTTAAGAACAGCGCCACCTAGGGGTGGACCCCGGTTGTACGGGATCTGAAGGTTATAAAAA
The DNA here is from genome assembly GCF_019923935.1 of Bubalus bubalis. Taxonomy (NCBI): domain Eukaryota; kingdom Metazoa; phylum Chordata; class Mammalia; order Artiodactyla; family Bovidae; genus Bubalus; species Bubalus bubalis. The sequence continues at coordinate 26,223,755 of NC_059168.1, forward strand.
CTTGGGGCTTTTTTAAAGTTTAAACTTTTTATTTCATATTGGAGTATAGCTGATTAACAATATTTTAATAGTTTCAGGTGAACAGTGAAGGAATTCACCCATACATATACATGTATCCATCCTCCAAACTTGGGGGCTTTTTTAAAATAAAAAGAGTATAAAATTAGGTACAGGGGAAAAAAAAAAAAGTGGTTATTTAGAATGAAAAATGAATGTGAGTAGAAAGGGGGCCATGCAGTGAAGGGTCCTAAAACTTAAGCCTGGTTAGCTTCATGCTAAGTGGGTCCTTAGAGCCACTATGGATCCTGTTCTGTGAATGAGGTGCCTTCCTATCTGGGGCTTCTTTAACTGAATCTTAACTGCCTTCACTTCCTGCCATCCTGCTGCACTGACCTCCCTGGCAAGTCCTGCTGTGTCACCCTTGTGTTACCCTGCTCCTCTCCTTGAAAGATTTATCGTGTCTGTGACTTAAGCATTTTTGCATTAATATTTGTCTAGCTGAGGATTCTTAAAAAAAACCCATGAGACCTAGGATTGTGTCTGGGTTGTGTTGTATTTTGCACGTGGTTCTAGTTCCAAGGCCTATAGCTAAGTGCCTGGTCCCTAGCTGGAACCCAAATACTTACTGAATGAATGAATTTGTGAAGAAGGATGCTAGTAAGAATAGATTTGTGGGTCTTGTACCCCAAAGAGAAATTCCACTGGGTAGGGCCAGCTTAAGGGCACTTGGGTCAGCTATGTTCAAAATGAGGCTTGTCAGCAGCAGAGTCTGTTCTTAGATTCGAAAAGTTTAAGCTTTGCCATTCAAAATTTCACCTTAAACGGACGGACATCAGCCTTGCATTCAGCCTAGAGAAACCTTTGGGAGCCTTGACCTGCAGCCTCAAGAGGCCCCATATGCCCATGTAGATACAAGAAAGACACTTTGAATCTAGCAAGTGATTTTGGGGACAGTCCTTATTTGAGGTCTATAGCTCTGTTCCCCTCACTAGGTGAAAATTGGCTTCTTCACTCCAGTACCTTAAGTTACAGGTGGTTCTGCTCTAATGTGATGGAGTGGGTTGCCATTTCCTTCTCCAAATATGATGTACACATTCCTGTAGAAACTTCCCTTTGGCAAGGATTGAGCTGAAAGGAGAACAGGGAGAGCTCTTGTTCCTTTGCAGAAGGGTGTCTTTCGGTGGGTGCAGGCGTCGGCCCAGCTGGGAGGGGTTGGCAGGGGGAGGGGAACTGAGACCAGGCCCTCTGCTTTTCAAGGTCACCTGGTCTTCTTAACTGTCCCCATACAGGCCAAGTCATCCTCTGCCTCCATGCTTGACTCATGCTGTCCCAAAACAGTCCCGAATATTCTTCTAGGCTTACTCTCTGATGGTATCTCAAGCCAAGCTCTAGCTTTTCCTTGCCTTAAGGCAGGAAACACATGGCTGTGCCCACCCATGTTAACTTACATCTTCTTGGTGCTCCAACAGTCATGCAGACCGAGGAAGCTGCTCTCATGATGCTGAACCATGTCCTGCCTTGTGTTAGGTAACCCTCTCGCGTGTCCCCAGATACTGTGTAGATGCCTCAAAGCCAGGGAACTGGCTGTACTTCTCTGATGTCCCAACAGTATTATACCATCTTTGACTCATTTGGGGTTGATTCTTTCATTCCTCGACCTGTTCACTAAATAACAACTGCTGGGTCAGTGGCAGGGGAAGCAGACATGAAAGCTGCAGTCTTTCCCTCCAAAATGTCCCAGTCTGGTGGAAGAGCCTTCATGACTGGCTGCTTAATTGGTTATTTTCTGTCAGTTTGGAGTGACTTCTAAGGAACGGAGCATGGTGGAGATAAGCTATGTATCCGGTGTCTCCTGAGTCCTATCTTTCATTGTGGTTTCAGTGTCTCCTGAGTCCCATGTTTCATTGTGGTTTCATTCTTTCATTTCCAATGGAGTCTAAACTTTGGGAACATGCTCATAGCATCAGTTACATATGTAACATTCTGAATTCAAATATGAGGGAAGAATAGGAGCCCATAAATAGTTATTCCAAAGTTCATGAGGCTCAGACACTGCTGTGTTAAATAGATACTTTTATATGTGGAGGTGACTGTTTTATGATGGAAAGTCACTAACAGACAAGACTTTTATTAAACCTTATGACAACAATGTGTTATTGATATAACCAAGTGTTTTTGCTTCTTCCTGTTTAGGAAATTATACAGTTCTGGCTCTCAAAGGGTGTTGATGGCTTTAGTTTCGATGCTCTTCAATTTCTTCTAGAAGCAAAGCATCTGAGAGATGAGGCCCAAGTGAATAAGACCCAAATCCCGGTAAAGTTTTAAACATATTAATATATGTATACATGGTTTTAATATATATTATAAAATAAGTAAAAAAAATATAAATATATATTTATAAATATATATGTACTTATTTATATTTTTTTCTTTTCTGAAAATGTTATCAGAGTATTTTTTTTTTTAGCCTGAGACACCACTTACCAGAGGTGAGTTCTGTTCTGCCTAAGTGCTTTGAATCATTTTCTTTAGGAAACACAGGAGTTTCAAATGCATGCGACTAGATATTTCCTTCTACTGGTTCCCTCCAGAGTGATCTTTACAGATCACTTTCTGAGGGCATGGGCAGTGTGGACTCCACCAAGGGCCATAACTCTGTGATTTCTGTCACTGACTCAAGCTCAAGGGAGGTGGCTTAAACTCCCCAGGTGCTTTTGCAGTCATTAAAGCCACATGTAAGCAGAAGGGAAAGGAAATAACACTTGCTGAGCATCAGTTGTATGCTATATGCTCTTTCCATTTAACTCTCTCAACATTTTGTGAGGTTTCATGATCCCCATTTAGCGAATCTTAGAGGAATTAATTTATCAGGGTGACACAGGTGATAAATGGGATTACCAAACAAACCTATCTGCAACAGAATTTGGGCTTTTTGTGCTTTCACACCAGTGGTTCTCAACCTTCCCCCCTCCCATGTCACACATGAGACATAGTAATAATCACATGCCACTCTCATCCCTGTAGTTGACCACCATGCTACAGTCAGGCTGTTTTCAGTGGCAAGTAGATAGCAGTCCCAAAATGCATTTCAAAATAACAGATTAGTATATTTATACAAGAGTATGTAAAAATGTGTCCGACTCTTTGCGACCCCATAGACTGTAGCCTACCAGGCTCCTCTGTCCATGGGATTTTCCAGGCAAGAGTAGTGGAGTGGATTGCCATTTCCTTCTCCAGGGGATATTCCCAACCCAGGGCTTGAACCTGGGTCTCCTGCATTGTAGACAGACGCTTTACCATCTGAGCCACCAGGGAAGTCCATGTAAAAATGAATTAATAGTGACACAAAGCAATATGGGTCAATCTTAGTGATATAATGTGTAGCAAAAAAATCTAAATTATGTATAACATGATGCCCCTTTTAGAAAGTAAAATTCATATGGTTATCAACTTGATAATCTTATCTGAGTAATAAAGGGAAGCTGGCCATTCATGGGCTAATTATGAGACCATGTCATGAACCAAGGTTATGACTAAGCCATTTTTTTTTTTTTCGCATGTGATTTCCAGTAGAAAGGAAAAATGAAGGGGAAAAAAAGGTTGTATGTTAGCCAGCTGTCCCAAAGAGAAGCGTTTATACTTGGAGAAGAAATTCCAGAATAACCTTGCTAATTATAATATGTCGGAAGATAGGCATATGCGTCCACTGAAGACAAATGACCAGAACAATGGATTTTGTGTACTACCCAAGAAAAACTTAAAGGACATGTAACTTCCAAAGATATTGGAGATTTCAAAAAACTTCACTTGATCTAGCAAGAGAAAATCACTTACAAAAAGGGGTCCACTGAATGGATGGCAACTCATGGACTGTCTAGCCTGTTCATGTCCTAACCCAGGACTTATAACCTGAGCTTGTATGAGACAATCTTTTACTTTGATTCTAGAAGATTATTGTAAGCCTTGAAAAGCACAAAATCAGTATCAGGAAAAATTATTGAAACCCTGAGAAAGTATAACTGTAAGAATAAAGGACAAAAGTGGTAAAAAACCAAATTTAAATGCATGGTATTAATAATTTTGTGAGCAGATAAAGTACAAATGTAATAATGTACTCTAATCATTAAGATAATTTTTTTGTTTGCCTTTAAAAATGTGGAGCATTTGGGACAATAAAATGTTTAGGAAGATTTTGTTAAATACATTTGTAATCACTGTTTAGCTGTTTGGTAAAATTTAACTTGTTTACTAGATTTACAGTTAATAAGTTAAGCACAAAATGAAACACTAATAATATTGAGTGTTCTCCGTGAACAAAATCCCTTGAGCAGTGGAAGACTTAGGGCCATCTTTAAGCATGTGTGTTTTGGTCTGAGTCCTTTGAAGAGACAGTCCACACGAGGCCACTATGGGCATTTGGCATGTGACATTATGGTAACCATGCTGTCCTGTTTTCAAAGGACACGATCACTCACTACTCGCAGCTGCACCATGACTTCACCACCACACAGGTGGGAATGCACGACATTGTCCGCAGCTTCCGGCAGACCATGAATCAATACAGCAGGGAGCCAGGGCGATACAGGTAACCACAGGCACGGCGTGTGATCTGCACTTTATCCCTCACAATCACGCATCCTCAAGAGGTTCCAGTTACAATTTAACAAACCGTGTAATTACAGTGCATCATAACTCGGTTACGCTAGGGCCTGGTATAGTCTCTCATGTTGCTTAACTTTGCTGATTTAGTTTCTTCTTTTGTAAAGCGATGCTAGTCACAATATGTATTTATAGGAATTTTGTGAAAATTAATTAAAAGATAATATATTATCTAAAGGTTAGTCTTTATTATTTATCATTTGCCCTGTTAGTGTGCAAATGTTCCAGCTAAGCTGTTAATAGATCACGGAACACAACTTTGGAATCAGGTGGGGCTGAGGTGGAGTCCTCAGGCATAATAGCTATGCCACCTTGAGCTGGCATAAGGTTAGTTAACCTAAGTCTCAGTTTTCTCATCAACTAAAAAGTGGTAACTGACAGCCATATAAGGTTGTGAGATTACATGAGATGTCTGTGAAGCACTTAAAACGATGCCTGGCACATAATAAACACTCAGTGAACTTAACTCTTGTAGTGTTTATATTGATTACCCAACAGAATCAATGGAAAAGGAGTTCAAGAAACTTCTCCTTGAAGTAGGTTCTCTGATAACTGTCCCTGTTTTACAGATGAGGAGACTGAGACTCTGGGCATACAGGTAATGGTCACACAGGCAGTGATCAGAGAGATGAGATTGGAACTGAAACACCCCAGCTCCGGATACTGTGTACTTATCCATTCAATGTAATGTCTCGAACAGCTAAAGCCAGCATTGATGTGGGTCATTTCAGGCAAATATGTGTTCCCTGAAGAGTGTCTGCTTTCCAGCAACTGACAGTGCACCCCAATAATAAAGTGAGACTTTACAGGGATTCAGATACAAGGGGAAGTTTTTTGGGTGAGCCCCCCTTACCTTATATGCAGGCATATACTGTATGTTCTAAGTGCAGTGATGAGAATTACTAAAGAAAAGTCTTCCTGGAAGTTACTGAGTTTCATTTAGATTTAGAAAGAAAATAACAGTATTGATTGAGATCCAAATGTGTTTCTTTTAGACATGACTTAGTATTAGGCTAGTCTTTCGGTTTAATGTGTTGAGAAATTGCCAGTTGACCCAGCGTGCCATTTCTTGTGCGTTGGCTTGATTCTGCTTCCTTAGTAAGCCCTAGCTGACATGGTCAAATAGCACGCATTCATTCCCATCCTGTCCATGAGGCATAGCAGCTGCGCTTTCCCAGTCTCCTCACAGACCCTGATGACACTGTACTTCTCACTATTACAGGTTCATGGGGACTGAAGCCCATGGAGAGAGCATCACCAAGACCATGGTGTACTATGGGTTGCCTTTTATCCAAGAAGCAGATTTCCCCTTCAACAGTTACCTCAGTAAACTAGACAAGCCTTCTGACAACAGTGTGTCTGAGGTTATCACATCCTGGATGGAAAACATGCCAGAAGGAAAATGGCCTAATTGGATGGTAAGTCCTTATGCCCAGCTCAGCACAGGGTGCTGGTGTGCTCACTGCATAGTCATCTCTGAAACAAGGGGCGCATGTCTGTAAGTGACCTTCTCCTTCCCCTCAGTTTGTGACGGTTTAGTGAGCTAGGCCCATCCCAGCTCCTGACCAGATTCTTGTCATTCTTCACTCTTTTCCTTCTGGTTCTCAGATCAGATAATCTCAACCGATCTGTCCCATTTGCTGACTCCTTGGCTAGTTCAAACTTGTCCAGCCCTTCCAGTGAACTTTTCACTTATTGTATTTATTAACTAAAATTTCAATTTGGTTCATTTTCATGATTTCTCTTTATTGACAGTATCTATCTGATAAAGCATTGTTCTCGTACTTTTAAGTATGAGATATGGTAATGTAGATATGGTTTACATTTTTGAACACACACATACGAGTGGAGTTAAAGTCATTATCCACTAAGGCCATACCTCCCTGGTTCTTTGCATGTCTTGTATTCTTTTATTGGTTGTTGAAAACTGGATGTTTCAATGTAGAGATTTTGAAAATCACATTCTCCCCTTCCCCAGTGTTTGTTTCTTCATTGACTTTCATGGATTAATTCTGTAAAAATCTGTGTTATTTGTCATGTGCGGCCACTGAAGTCTCTGCTTGGTCACTAATGATTGTTAAGATTCCTTAGAAGCCTTGAACCAGTGTCTCCCAGCATTCGCTGAGGGGCTGTTAGTGGAGCGGGGGAGGGAGGGATGCTTTCAACACTCCTGCAGGCAGCTTACAACTTTGCCTTGGTCTCTACTCTCCTCTCACGAGAGCTTCAGGGTTGGCCAACAGGGAGAGATTAGAGTTTCCCTGGGCACCTGTGCACGTGTGCAGGCTACTAGATTCCAGGAAAACATCAGAGCCTTTCAAAGCCCGTTATGGTCATCTCATTTCCAACTTTTAAGTTTTTCTGGTCAGTCTCTGTTTGGCCCAGGTTGGTAACCCCACCACTGGCAAGTAATCAATTGTTTTTGGCATATGCCTTCCAGATAAGATGATTTGCATACTCAGCTCTGAGTCAGAGCAGATAAAGAAAAAAAAATCCATCCAAAAGTGAGCTGCTGAAAAGGTTAAATAGTGATAGTTCTTTAGAGATGGAGCTTTTGATGACTTTATTCTGGTCCTCCAGAGCTTACTAGGCTGTTGATTTTTACAGTTACTGTTGGTTTTCAAGGCTGTCTTGAATCTGAGGGGAAGGGCATGAGATTAGGGCCAGTTAAAATGACACAAATCTTAACTATTCTTACTGAGACCCAGCTGTTCTTCTTGAATACTCCTTTGATTGCTTGTAAGCCTTTCATTTTCAAATTCCGAAAAAGTAGATTTTTTTTTTTTTTTTTTGCCACCATTCTCCTTGCTTTCACGTTAGAGATTTTGGTGGTCCTTACTCTACCATTCCAGAAGTGCCTCTCTATACACATTTTGTAACGGAGTTTTAGCACTTGGTTTTTTCATATGCTGAAAGTCTCAGATATCACTGGCCTGTGAGAGGCCCTAATCTCTGCACATTGCTGATCTTGATTTCAGTTCTGAAAAAGGCAAAGTGCTCTAGGTCCAGAAGACTTGAGAAATCACAGGGTTCCTTGTCAGATGCTTTTGCGATAATGAAAATAATGAACAGTGGCGAAGTGAAGTGAAGTGAAGTCGCTCAGTCATGTCCGACTCTTCGCAACCCCATGGACTGTAGCCTACCAGGCTCCTCAGTCCATGGGATTTTCCAGGCAAGAGTACGGGAGTGGGTTGCCCTTTCCTTCTCCAGGGGATCTTCCTGAGCCAGGGATTGAACCTGGGTCTCCCGCATTGTAGGCAGACGCTTTACCGTCTGAGCAGAACCAGTCTAATTGTAAAACAGTATTACACTTAAGAGACCATCCAACCGGCCACCGTTCGCCATCCTCCAATGGATACTGTGGCCATGCAGTATCACACAGGAAGACCAGGTGTGCAAAAGAGTGAGGCTGGAATTCTTAGCTCCCATCTTGTCCTGAAGAATCCTGGATAAGCCCCCAAGATGAAAGGTTGTTGTTGAACCACGTAAAGACACTGGGATTCTCGGCCTCTAGAGAACAATTCAATCCGGGGCCAGAGACGAGGCTTGACCGCTCAGAGCTTTTGTGTAATAAAGTTTTATTAAAATATAAAGGAGATAGAGAAAGCTTCTGACATAGACATCAGAAGCGGGCAGAAAGAGTACCCCTAAAATTAGTAACCTAATTTTCTGGCCATAAAAAAAGAAAAATACTTTACAATGGTCTATAGAAAGGTAATTGTAAAGAGAGTTTTAGTAGATCTAAAGAAAAAAAAAAAAAAAGGCAAACTTCCTTTTTTTGCTGAATTATAATGACTAAGTTCCTATTTTTAGACTCAAGTTCAAAGGCTGGTTTTGTGCTATAACCCTGACCTGAATAAATGACGCAGTTTCTCAGAGCCTGTGTCATCATTTGGGAAATGGAGATAACAGTACCCAACAGGACTGCAGTGAAGGACTAAATAAAATATAACGCAGGTGTGAAAGTACTTGTAGACAGCAAGTGCCATGCTTGGCTTACGCACGAGATTTGAGTTGTGGTTTATGCAAAGATTTGTTAAAACATGTAATTAGAACATTTAACAAAGAAATGGGCCTTCCCTGGGGGCTCAGTTGGTAGAGTCCCCCTGCAAGGCAGGAGACCCGGGTTCAGTCCCTGGGTCCAGAAGATCCCCTTGGAGAAGGAAATGGCAACGCACTTCAGTATTCTTGCCTGGGAAATCCCATGAACAGAGCATCCTCGTGGGCTACAGTCATTGTCGCAAGAGTCAGATACGACTTAGTGACTAAACCACCAACAAAGAAATATATTAAATTGAAAACCCCGTAAAATTTTTCTTATATTTTAAAAATAGAAGTTGATTTAACTTTTTAAATTTCTTTTGAAAAGTTCAAAAATCTCACACATATACAGGGACACATCAGAAGGCTTCTTCTCACCCCCGTCCCTCCCTGTCTCACCCCATCCCTCCCCCTCTCACCCCTGTTCTTCCCCCCCACCTCTGTCCCACCCCTGTCCCTCCCCGATCCACCCCGTCCCTCCCCATCTCACCCCTGTCCCTCCCCGATCCACCCCGTCCCTCCCCATCTCACCCCTGTCCCTCCCCGATCCACCCCGTCCCTCCCCGTCTCACCCCTCTCCCTCCCCCTCTCACCCCTGTCCCTCCCCCTCTCACCCCTGTCCCTCCACCTGTTCCTCCTCAGGGGGAAACATATTTCCTTTCCTGTTAGTATTCTCTTATCCAAATGTGTGAAAATATTAATAGGTACGTAATAAATTACGTCTTATTGGCAGTTTCATCGTGAAGTAAAGGGTTACCATCATCTTGTTGATCACAATTTTACAGCCAAGGAGCAGGGTTAGGGCTCAAATTCATGTGTGCTGATACAAGGTACCCATGGTTAACCATGTTTTTCTGCCTGGTGAACTTTTTGTGAAACGGTATATCTTCCAGATAACTCTATATAGAGCACTTAAAAAAAAAAAGTATCTGCCTTTCAGACTGGTGGACCAGACAGTGTCCGGCTGACTTCTCGTCTGGGAGAGAAATATGTCAACATCATGAACATGCTTGTTTTCACACTGCCTGGAACTCCCATAACTTACTATGGGGAAGAAATAGGAATGAGAAACATTTTAGCTGCAAATCTCAATGAAACCTATGATGCTGTAAGTTAATATAACTTAACCATGCACCATACCTCATTTTTTTGCCAGATCAAAGAATTTACTCTTCTGCCACCAAAATCATGATTACTTAGCTTTTGTTTCTTACTGTTAGGCAGTGATAATTTTTCAGCTTTCTTGATTGGAGAGCTTGTCAGAAAGCTCCCTGAGCCACACAAGTGAGTTTTTCCCGTAGAGCCCAGCATCTGCATTTCGAAGATATTTTCTAGCCAATTCTCAGGCGAACTAAGATTTAAGAAGCCCTGTTTTGAGTTTGGAATATTATTCATTGCCTTCTACCTGAAACATGGAGTTAAGAACACCAATTATAGTGCTTGTCTGTATTGCTAGATCTGGCTTGGCCATAGCACAAAGAGTCTTCCTTTTATGTTAACAAACGTTATGTACAACCTTAGGCCTGAGTAGTTTAAATTTTCTTTTTGTTTGAGGCTATGGATTTCACAATTATGTTGCTAAGCAGATAAATGATCTTGAACCTGTAATTTGTATGGTTAGCTTTAAATTGTGAGATCCAATTTCCCTAATATTTGGTCAAAATGAAACCTTTTCTATTTAAGCCCCTAAATTTGTGTGTGCTCATGCAACGACCAGGTTAAAAGGATATAATCTAGGCCTACTTGTACACGGCTGTATACTGGAGGCCATCATTGCTGTATCACAGCAGAATGAGTCTGCAAATGGCACGTTTTGAAATCCGACATTATTCAATTTTAGGGAAAACCAGCAAAGATTCCAAGCATGTACTGATGTTCAGTTAGTAGGTTATTCACACTCAAGATGTCCTTAACTGTTTTCCAATAAAGTGTAAAGCTGGTTTTAAGTACTGACTGTTAAAGCCTTTTCCTTATGAATGCTAATGAATTTGAGTACTAGCTGAGAAATTAGGGAACTAAATACTTATTACTAATAAATCATGGCCAAATTACATTCCTTTTAATAACCAGATAACTGTTTTTTTCTTTATGGTCTTGATATAGGGTACTCTTTTCTCAAAGTCACCAATGCAGTGGGACAACAGCTCAAATGCTGGTTTTTCTGAAGGCAATCATACCTGGTTACCCACCAGTTCAGACTACCATACTGTGAATGTTGATGTAAGTATCCATGAAAATTTTATGCTGACTCCAGAAACAGGAAATGAGTTTCTGTTGCTGACAACATACACTCACCTTGAGTTGTCCAAAACCTTAACTGGTGTACTTTAAATCAATCACATAGGCTTCTTTTGTAGTTTTCATTTTTAAGGAGTTTGCAAGTCATGTTTTTGTGAAAATATGAAGTGGTGCACAAGCATTATCAGAATAGTATACAACGCATCCTTGGAATGATTCTGAGGTATGAAATATTAAGGACATTTTATGGAGGTCTTTAAGCAAGCCAGCTATCCTTTCTCCTTTCCTGTCTCTCCAAAGGAAGGAAGGAAAGTAGATCAATCAATCTAGGGTAAGATTCTTGAGAGGAAGGCTGTTTACCTACAGAAACTAAAGACGTGAATTATCCCTAGAAGTAGCTGCTCTGGAAAAGCGTACCCTCCAGCTTTTGCCTTTACTGTTTTCTGTTCTCATGGTGATTGAATCTGCCAAGTTCAGCAAACAAATTTCTTAAACAGGAATGCATTAATTCCAGCAAAGAGCCAAACACATTTCCTCAGATCAGAAAAATGTGAAATAGATTCAGGTGTTTTTATGGGAAAACACACTCTAAACTACTTCAGTGGAAGAGAAATTATTGGCATCATGTGAGGATACAAGTTTTATAGCATCTACTAAGTATTTTGAAAACACTCCCCAGATTATTCTGACATAGAACTTCAAGTAAACCCTCCTGTTCCCACAACTTACGGCTCCAAGCACCGCAGGGATAACTTTGTAGGTAGGTCCGTGAGACACAAAATCTGTATTTTAACATTTGTGTTTTGGATTAAGTATACTTACTGATTTTCACTATGTCCAAATGTCCAGAATACTCCCATAGGCCAATTTGATTCTGATATGTAAGAAATCTTACGTAAAAATGTACACCAGCACAGATGGGAAAACGTAAATGCAAATTACATTAATGGTCAGATTAGTCAAGTCTTTAAAATGATCATGAGTCATGCTTGGGGTGATGCTATATCATAATCAAGGTGACCAGAAGTCTCAGGGAATGCCATTTTAATGAAACACCTCCATAAGAGCCCTAGAATAAGGTGAGAATTTAATTTATAGAAGATAGAAAGTAAAAGTAAGATTACAGAGAAACAAGAGCACAGAAACCAGTCAAAATATTACTCAGGAGCAAACAGCACTGACAGGTACAGGTGAGAGCACTGCAGGAATGTTCCTGCACCTCCGTAACTGGCTGCCCAAGAACCTGCCTGAGGAGAAAAACCCAGGGCCTGATTGGTCATCAGACTTTCGCTGAATGAGTAGAGCAAAGCCTGAGATAGCGTTAAACTTCTACAAACACAGAAGAAAGAAAAGCAGCAGAAGAAAAGCCAGTTCAAGTGATGTCCCTGGGAGGATTCACTGAGGAGTGATCTCAGAAATAAGCGCTTTTACTCCTCAATTCACAGAGGCCTTAAAAGGAGGGCAGGACCCTAGGTTTGATTACTTTTAAGCAGGAAAAGAACCCCCACACCCCCAAAGACAAACCAGACCTACCTCCAACGTGGTTTTTTGCAGTTACTGCTGCTGCTGCTAAGTCGCTTCAGTCGTGTCCGACTCTGTGCGACCCCATGGACGGCAGCCCACCAGGCTCCCCCGTCCCTGGGATTCTCCAGGCAAGAACACTGGAGTGGGTTGCCATTTCCTTCTCCAATGCATGAAAGTGAAAAGTGAAAGTGAAGTCGCTCAGTCGTGTCCGACTCTTAGTGACCCCATGGACTGCAGCCTACCAGGCTCCTCCGTCCACGGGATTTTCCAGGCAAGAATACTGGAGTGGGGTGCCATCGCCTTCTCCACATTGCAGTTACCAGAGACAGGCAACTGAAGACAGGCAAACATGAAGTATCAAATACAAAAGTCAATGAATCACCAAAAATCACACTACATTTGAGAACAATTAAGACTGTGAGAAGCACTAAGAAAACACTGAAGAAAGCAGAGAAAATAACGACATAAGACTTCATTACTAATAAAATTGCCCCTTCCCTGGTAGGTTATTTTGTGTAGTCCCTTAACTCTCTTAAAGAAGTGATTTGATATCTTAGAAATGTAAAAATATTGTCAAAATAAACAATAAAATAGAGATTCTAATTACTGTGCTGGAAAACTGACGCAAGATTTTTTCCCAGGGTGTACTATAGAAAGGCAAAGAAGTTTTTTTTTAAACACAACATGACTATTTTAATACACAACCAAAATATAAAACACCATAAATGAAATGATGGCAAATGGATGGCAATAAAAGATAGTATTTATTTGTAAATGATTAACATCCTTAGTCATAAAAGAGTTGTTAGAGCTAGTTACAAAGATATTGATATTCCAAGGGAAATGAAAAAAAAAAAAAAAAGGCAAAGAAGTTAACAGTATAGAGAGGACATTTTTGATATGTGGAGAATAAATCTAGGAATTCCAACATATACCAAAAAGTGAGTTCTAGAAAAGAACAGAGAGGAATAAAGAGAAAACCGTAAAAATACATAGAAAGAAATCAAACTTGAAAACAGATTGCCTGAGAAAAGGACTAAAAATTGAACTGGCATCAGCTTTCTCAACCGGATACTAAAACACATTAGAACGTTCCCTTCACAGCTGTAATGGAAACTTGATTCTAAACCAAGAATCCTATATCCATTTCAACTGGCATTCAAGAGCAAAAATGGAAAAACAAGGACAGAAATTTTACCATGTATAGCCAGTTCCTGAAAGAGAAATTGGGGACTCCAACAAAACCTAAAGGGAGTCTAAAAGGAAGATATGATGTATAAAATATAGTGAGGAAAGGAATCAGCAAAATTTAAGGATGAATAATTTTTGATATATAATGTAAAATAAGGTATCCTGGAGTAAAAAGGCTAGTGATCTGTTTCTATATGGGAAGTAGTGGCAGGGCAGGGCTGCGTGTGAGCGTGAGTAAGTGAGCACACATGCGTGGGAGCCAATGCACTTTAGAAGGATGGAGACAGAGTAACGCACTCTAGAGCTGAGCTGTCGAGTAACCACCAATCACTGTGATAACTAAAATTAAACAGAATTAAAAGTTCAGTTCCTGTGCCACACGGGCAACCTTTCAAGCGCTCAGTAGCTAGTGGCTGCCACATGGCACAGCACAGATACAGAGCTTTCAGCACTGCAGGAAGTGATACTGAGCAGCACTGCTGTGTTAAGAAAAATGTTTTTAAATGGTCATTACAGTTCTAAGGGTAACCATTAGAAGAACAGACATAAATGATAATTTTCAAAGGATATTAGAAGGAAATAAAGTACATAAAGAAAGCCAAGCGATCCAATAAAAAGCTAAAAGAAAGAAGATAAAACAATAGTGCAATTAAAATAAAAGATGAAATAAGGTTACAGGATTATGTCTAAACATATGGTAATCACAGATATAAATGGCTTAAATTCACCTATTAAAAGATAAAAACTCTTGGATTAGAAAACAAAGACAAAATCTGACATAAGAGACATAGCTAAAACAAAAGGGCCCAGAAAGATTGCAGCTGACTATCACTTTCAAAACAAAAAAATGCATATAGCTTTTAATTTAGTAATTTCATTCCTAGATATCTCTTCCAGAATACTCTGTAAATGATTTATATATTTTATCAATAGAAAACCAGTTGAATCAATTACAGTTAATCTATACAAGAGACAGACTTCCCTGGTGCATGGAGGAGCTTGGTGGGCTATAGGTCACAAAGAGTCGGACACGACTGAGCGACTTCACGACGATACAAGAGACAAGTATGCAGTTTTTAATGCATATTAAAATCATATTCAGAGTGGATTGATATGAGACGACCTCTGACCGACTAAATAATAATATAAAAAAAAGGCTACAGAACGGTAACATGCCACTATTTGTGTAAAGAAGGAAAAAGTATGTTTACCTATGTTTGCATGGGTACAGAATGTAGCATTTCCTATGATACATAAAATGGAAGAATATATACACAGTAAGAGTGTATCTCTGGGAGAGAAAATGGAAAGCTAAGGGAAGAGGTTGAAGAAAACCATTTTATTTGTGTATTATTCTGATAGATGAATTTTACATTGTATGCATGCATTGTCTATTTTAAAAAATAAAGTTACAAAAAGCAGGTGGGGAAATATTTAATAGCAGACAAAACAGAATTCAATATGAAAAGCATTATGAGACAAAGGCAGTTTTGAAGAATTGATAAAAGAACATCCCACTATAAATCATGAATCTATGCATCTAGTAGCTTCAAAATATATAAAACAAGTACTCTGAGAATTGCAAAGAGAAACTAAGAAATCGCAATTACAGAGAGACACTTGAACATACCTCTAGAAAGTGGTAAGTCAAGTAGACCAAAGTAACAACACTTACTGGGCACTTTTTATAAGTGGCTGAACTATGCTTTTTCATGCATTATCTGAGGCTATACAAAATGTTAACAGTAAGTTGACAAGTCATATACATATACCATACACATGTACCATAAATACCTCTCTGTACCTGATAAACACAGAATAGGCTTTTTTTTCAGAAATTTATTAAATAATACCACACATTAGACACCTGCCCCAAAGAGCCATCACTACTGCTGAAGTCATGGCTGGCAAGACTAGAATGAATGAATGATCACTGACTTGGTAATAGCTTATATGAAGACAAATCTGGCATTATGTATCAAGTATACATACTCCTTGACACAGTAATTGTCTTTCTGATATTTGTGTCATAAATAAATAATGCAAATATGGGGGAAGCATATTAGAAACTCAAATGTCAAAATGAAAGGGAATGGTTAAGTATGGTATAACCATTCAACTGGATTATTATTCTGCCATTAAAATGACATTTAATAACAGAAGATGTTTGAAATGTTAAAAAAAGCAAGAAAAATACAACATTAAATTATGTCTGTTTTATATAGCTATAAAATTTACTTCAATCTTAATGGACATATATTACTTGTATGGGTAAAAAAAAAAGTAGTGCAATCTCTTTCACTTTAGACAGCATTTTGCTCTGCATCCTTTTTTTTGCAATTTTCTGTTCATAACTAGCATCTTCTGAAGTTACACCAACCTACACATTATTCTACAAAAGAGAACAGAGAAACCCCAATTCAACAGAAGTCCTTGGAGTCCATGGCCAGGATGGCTGCTTTTCTGCCAGTTAAATGTAGCATAAAGGGATTTATTTAGGCAAGTTAAATATCCATTAAATTAGATATGGACATTTAGTGGAGTCAAATTTGATGTCCAAATCAGCTGTGGCCAAAATGTAGCAGAAAAACGGTGCACTCTGCAAGGACTCCCAGCAAGGTGAAACCCTGGACCTGGAGTTGCTATTAGCAGCTAAATGAACTATTCGGTTCAGTCTCTTAGTCCTGTCTGACTCTTTGCTACCCCAATTTAGTAGTTATTTTAAGGGACAAAATTGAAGCAAGTTTTTTTGGGAAATAATTCTTGATACTCTGAGAATCAAACATTTATGTTAATATTCTTTTTTTTTTTTTAATAGGTCCAAAAGACTCAGCCCAGATCAGCACTGAAGTTATATCAAGAATTAAGCCTGCTTCATGCCAATGAGCTGCTCCTCAGCAGGGGGTGGTTTTGCTACTTGGGGAATGTCAACCATTCTATCATGTATACAAGAGAGCTGGATGGGATAAACAGAGTCTTCCTCATGGTTCTGAATTTTGGAGAATCATCAGCGCTAAATCTAAAGGAAATGATTTCAAATATTCCTACAAGAGTGAGGATAAGGTTAAGTAGCAATTCTGCCTACAGTGGTCGTGAAGTGGACACGCATGCTGTTACACTGGCCAGTGGAGAAGGACTCATCCTTGAATACAACACTAGGAATCTCCTTCATCGTCAAACAGCTTTCAAAGATAGATGTTTTGTTTCCAACCGGGCATGCTATTCCAGGGTATTAAACATACTGTACAGCTTGTGTTAGGCACCTCTACGAAAGAGATGGAGACACTGGCACTCCGTTTGCAGTAACTTCACATATAGCAGCATGCTCTGGGTAAACTTTATGAGTGGTCACTAATTCTTTTTTTTTTGGCTGCACCATGTGGCATGTAGGATCTTAGTTCTCTGGCCCGGGATCAAACCTGTGCCTCCTGCATTGGGAGCATGGAATCTTAACCACTGGACTTCCAGGGAAGTCCCGAATGGTCATTAATTCTGATATATTTCTGTAACTTGAGTGAAACTGCTTTAGGGAAGGTTCTTAAATGTTTTTCAAGAATAATAAAATGTTTAAAAGAAAATTATCACTTGCAGGAACTTGTAACTTTTTGAAATAACATCAATAAAAGATGATCAGAGCACCTAGGACTCCAGATGATTAGAAAGATCTAATGAATTTTAATGGAAAGCATGGATGATTAGAAAGATATAATGAATTTTAATGGGAAGCACGTTCGTTAACCTTCTTCCATAAAATGCAGGTATAGAAATTGGAGGATGACTTAATTGCCAGAGTGCCTAAAATTTTTCACTTGCAGAAATAGGACCTTGATGTATAAACTGTTCAAAGAAAATCATAGTAAAACTAAGCTGTTCTGACAGGAGAAAGGGGAGACTTCTGCTGTCAGCAGCCCTTCCCTCCCTTCTCTATGTGCTTCTATGCAGCATGGTTTGAAAATTACTTTCCTGGGTTAAGGGGCATGTGCCTCAGTGGAGACACTGGTATAAGCAAGTGAGCTGTTTATGAAAACCAAATTTGGATGGAGAATAAAATTTTTAAAAAATTATTTACTAACTTAAATAACTCACTTTTGTGAACATAATTGGAAATATGACTGTGAAAGACTTCAGTGTGTTTCCAGTTCCCAATGAAAGCAGCATTTCAGAATTTTAGATATTTCTTAAGGTTATCAAAAACACTGGTGCTGTCAAGTCCAAGTTCCTCATACAGGAATTTAATTTGGGCTGTAATCTAAAAGAAACACATTAAAAAGAAAATTAGAAGGCCTTTGTGGTAAAACTCCAGTGTTCCAAGTCTCTCCTTGTCTATTCATCTTCATGTAACTATGAAATTAGCAATTTATGGCAAGAGAATTTTTTTATTTGGCACAGAGGTGGAAGCTCCCATCAACAGATTCCATTACTTTCTCTGACAGAGCTCTGTCCTCTTTACTCACTCAGCATTTCTCCTCTTCCAAGTCTAAGCCACAGACCCAACACCTGGTGAAGTAGCCTGTGCAACCCTGTGTAGCCACAGTACATCACTACTTGGGGATTTACCACTGTAGAGGGGATTGACAACATACCTTTTTGTGAGAATCTTCAATCACATGGTTGCCTCCAGGCTGAATATCTAAAATAATATTGGGGACTTGATAGCCTGAAAGAGTTAACATATGAAACAATTAGAAGGATTTTGGCTCTCCTTTTCCCTCTCCTTTTCAAGCATTCTATTAAAATAATAGTGAAGCTGCTGCTGCTGCTAAGTCACTTTAGTCATGTCCGACTCTGTGCGACCCCATAGACGGCAGTCCATCAGGCTCCTCTGTCCACGGGATTCTCTAGGCAAGAATATTGGAGTGGGTTGCCACTTCCTTCTCCATAACAGTGAAGAAGAAAGGCATAAACCACCACCACCACCACTAACAAGAAGAGGTGGGGGGTGGGTTGGGGTGGGGAGCAATAGAAAACAAATTCCTGAAACAGGAAATTTGGGAGGAGGCCCAGACAGAGGAAGGTGGATGGAAAGACACATGGAGAAGGTTGTGACCTAGGAAGAAGCTAATGGGTCCTATGGAATCTGAGAGCCCTGTGACTTGGAAACACCAGCTATAGCAATGGGTGCGAGATGTGGAACTGAATAGAAGGCAGCTGTGTGAAAACTTATATGTGAGCTCTTTCCACCCTGAGCCCAGACGTTCCCATGTCTTGACAAGGAAAAAAAAGGTAAGAGTTCTTTAATACAACTGAAAGATCTAGAAAAAAATTAGAGCTGCTATTTTGGGCACAGAAGCTCCAGAGCAAAAACTTTAAAGAGTGCCAAGAATAATAGCTCAATTAATTTTGTTAAGTGAATGAATGGTATGATATAGCATGATACTATACCTCCAAGTTATGTTTGATACATTTGTTTACTTTTTTCTTTGTGCCTTGCCTACGTTTTTAATGCTGTCCTTTGAAAAAGAGGCAAGGCAGCTATAGTCATTACATTTGCTTCTGCTGGGTAGTCAACACAGGATAACAGTGATTTGCCTATGATTCTGGGTGGCTGATTTGGTCTGCAGCATGAGATGCGCCACTCCGAGCAGCCCCCTGACGGCAACGGTCCCTGCTCCCCGCTGGCTTCCTACCTTCCCCGCTGTCCTTAGCATGCTCTGTGATGGCTTCCTTGAGTTTCTCTGTATAGTTTATGATTCCTTTCAGAGGTACACGTTCGTCATTTTCATAAGCTGTGATGTGAATTGAAGGATAATGCTGAAAGGAAAGAGATGTACAAAGAATTCCTTATGATCCCATTCCTTATGGATTATGAAAACCAATTGCCTTATGGATTATGAAAAACAATTATCTCTATTTTTTTCCCCTAAGTGATCGACTTTTTTTTTTCCTCATTTGATATTTTTGAGATTTATAGCACCCCAATACTAGACTATCTGTTACCTGGAATAACCTTTTCTTGACTAGTGAGACCTTGACTTTACTGAATCTAGTCTCCTGAGCTATTAAACGGAAATTAACAAGGAGTATGAGCAGAGAAGGGGCTGGAAGGTGTCTGGGTACTATAAGGAGACACAATATTAAGGCCTTACTAAATTCCTGCTTCACCTCGGATACACATCCTTCTAATTATTTTCTCTGTCACTTCAGGATAGTATTACGACTGCCTTTCACTACCTGAGGTTTAATATTTTGACAGGGACAGTAACGTTTTATGTAGTTCTTGTGTTTTTCATCAGATGAAGGATTCCCCCATTCTTCTAATTCTTCTAATGTCAGAGGAAGTGTCGTGTCCATCATGGTGTTGAGAACATCCAAGAAAGGTGCCTTAAAAAAAAAAATTGAGAGATGTAAACTTCAATTAGTAAAATGGTAAAATGACTTTCAGATAAATACTATACTTTATGAATATACATGCTGACATGAGAGAACAGAGCTCAAGCAGCAATGTACATTCCCAGGAGCCAGATTAATTACCCATCTGTAACCAGGGCCTGAGATCTGTAACTGGCTTTTAAGGTATTCAGACTCCTTGAATGACAAAAGGTTTATCTTCCAATTTCACAATTTTTGCTTTTAGTTTTCTTTTTTCATATAATAAGTGCTGCCACCTTATATCCATGAGGCTCTATAAAAAAAAGTGTTGGCAATGACGTGGAGAAATGGGAACACTTGTGCATTGTTAGTGGGGATGTAAAATGGTGCAGACAGTATATTGTTTCTCAAAAAATTAAACCCAGAATTGCCACATGCTCCAGCAATTCTATTCCTAGGTGTGTATCCAAAGGAAATTAAACCAGGGTCTTGACGAGTACACCCCTGTTCACAGCAGTACTGGAAGTAACCCGAGGGTCCACTGATGGATGGATAAGCAAAATATAAATGCAATGATACAATGAAATTCAACCTTAAAAAGACAGACACTTGCTACAGCACAATGGACCTTAAGGAAATTATCTAAGTAAAAATAAACCACTTGTAAAGAGACCTATATTGTATGATTCCATTTATACAGGAGGTACCTTAGTGTAGTCAAATTCAAAGAAAACTAGAATGGTGGTTACCAGAGCCTAGGGGAAGAGGGAGTTGGAGAGTTGCTACTTAATGGGTACAGAGTTTCAGGTTTGCAAGATTAGTTATAGAAACTGTACAACAATGTGAATGTACTTAACACTACTGAAATGTACACACTTAAAAATGGTTACGATGATAAATTTTATGTTATTTTACCATAATTAAAAATAAAACTCCCAGAACACATGAATAAACTCAGCTGGACACTTTACATTATAAAAAGGTAATAAATACTAAAGAAGAAAATCTGAAAAATATCCAAGTTGAAAAAGAAAGTCACTCATTGGCTTATAACCAGTGTTAAAAGAAATGGCAGCTGCTTTGTTCATGAAGCCATTATAATCTTCTGATAACCTGTTTTTCAGCTTTGTTTTCTATTAACATTAAGCAAGTACATTGGGCAAATGCAATTCTTTTTGTCTGCCTAATATCTTTGACTTAGCTCCTGTTTTGCATTTAGAGTATCCCTAACCTTATGACACCGGCTGCCTCTCACTGTAGAGATGCTAAATGCCCGATAGGGCCCGTCCCAACTTTGCCTCAAGAGTGACAGCAGCCACATAATGTAGTTTTACCAATCAGACATAATATGCCCCCAATTCTGAATGAACTGTTGGATATTTAGGTTAATTCCAGGTCTTCAATGTTGCAAGCAATGTGGGGTAAATATCCTTGTGCACACATTTCTGATGATTTCCTTTCTGACTTCTAAAGTCAAAGTAATTTCTCAAAGTCAGAAGTTAGTCACATTTTCTTTATAATTCTGCCATTATTATCTTTTTGCATGGAGTTTCTTCCCTTCTATACTTAATATTTCTATTAAAAACAGATTTATAGGGTAAGATTATTTAACACTTATTTACTTCATACAAGCCTACAGTATACCCCACACCCTCAAAATTAAAATAAAAAACCCTGAAAATAATTTACTTTCTCTATCCTAATTATCTTCTAGAGTTATCTACTGCAGAAGAACAAAATTTGCCACCCCCAGATTCTTTTAAGCTGAAATTAATCAAGGTCCAAAAAGTCTCAGAAAGAAACTTTGAGCTCTTCTATAACTGCCTGAAGAATTTAGACAGAGGGCCTATTACAGGAATATCACCAGATAATAAATATGGATGACATGCGCTGGGGAAACGCTTAGAGACCAGAGTCCACTCTGTGTTCCCTTGTCTCCGTTAACAAACATTTGTTTACCAGACTTTCACTTCTCCATCTCCACGTGAATTGCCTTTTATCTCCTGAAGTCCCAATCAGCACCTCCAGCATCCTCTTTCACCTTTAGCTGAAGAAGGTGAATGCCCTGGTCATTGTGGTGAGTCACTTAGTTTTCCTGGGTCTCTCCCATGTATACATGTCACTAAACTTTTGTTTCATTTTCTTCTGTTAATCTGCCTTATGTCAGTTTAATTCTTAGACCACCCAGAAGAACCTAGAAGGGAACAGGAAAATGTCCTCTGCCTCTACACTAACCAGGAAGCAGGAGAATGGTGGAAGTGAATGAGCTGCTGTAATTTCATAATTTTGGACACCAGCAAAAGACTATAGAGCCTTTCCAGAACAGGTCAAAGTATTTCAACCGAAGTACAGAAAAACTACTCCTAAAGACCACTAATAAGAATGGAGTATCTGAAAATAAAGAGTCCCTAAATCCAGGACTGAAATGTTGATGCCAACAGAGCCAAAGGATTTCATACATTCCAGAGTCAGTGTGCTCGGCTTGACTTCCTAGATCTGGGTGTCATATATGCTTTGCCACTTTTCCACCAACTCTAAATGCTCTTACAGATATAAAATGATCAGTGAGAATAGCCACTAATATCCTTTAGTGGAAATCCTTAAAAATCAATAAAGAATACTGTCAGGAAGTTCTCCCATAGCTACAATTCTCTGTTTAAAATTTAAAAGCTCTGCTATACTTCTATGCAATGGTAAAACTGGAACAGGAAATTTTTCTTAGAGCATCTTATTACTTCACGCCTCCCTATTCGGTAAACAGTAGAGACAGAGTACTCACCTCCAAAGTCACAGCTCTCAGCAGTTCTGGACTAGAATTACACAATGCTCCCACAAGCACCCCTCCAGCACTGAAAGCAGTCAGGGCTGTTAGACTTGGCTGAGAAAAGCCTTGGTCATGAAGCGTCTTAATGCAAGCTTCTAAGTCAGCAAGGCCATTGAGTTTTTTAGTTAGCCGGCCATCAGCATGCCACTGGAGGCCTAACTCACCACCTCCCCTGAAATTAAAGGGCAAGAAAGTTTTAGTGGGGAAAAAATATTAATGATATAGGTCAGGGTCAGCAAACTATAGCCTCTGGGCTAAATTTGCCCAGAGGCCTGTCTTTTATATGGGCCTTGAGCTAAGAAGGATTTTTATATTTTTAAATTAAAGGTTGGGGAAAAAAATAAATATCAACCAGGAATATGCAGTGGAGACCATATGTAGCCTGCAAAACTTAAAATGTTTACTATTTAGTTCTTCAGAGAAAGTTTGCCAACCCTGTTGTAGACAATCAAAACTTGATTCAACAAATATGCTTTGAGTGCCTGCTTGCTATTTACCAGGCATTGTGCTAAATGCAGGCCTTAAAAATATAAACAAGTAGAAATCCTCTGTCTTGGAGGTCATAATTTTTTGGGGAAAAACAGCTACCAAGCAACACAGTCACTGCTATAACAGAAGCAGAACCAGAGCAGAGACTATCCACCTGTCTATATATGTGAGTCAGGAACATGAGTGCTTTAAGGAGATGACACCTAAGCTGAGTCTTGAAGGAAGAATGTGAGTTCCCAGAAGGGCAAAGAAAGGGATGGCATCATCGACTCAATACATGAGTCTGAGCAAACTCTGGGAGACAGTGAAGGACAGGGAAGCCTGGAGTGCTGCAGTCCATGGGGTCACAAAGAGTCGGACACGATGGAGAAACTGAACAACGAAAAGAAAGGGAAGGCATCGAGACACAGCATGTGGAAAGTCACAGAGGCTGTCATTTCAAATGATGTAGCAAAGGCTGCATGTGTAGGATGTACATGGCTGGAGAGGAGGGTGTATTTGGGGAGTGCTGACAGACGCCACTATGAGGATAAGCCACATCATTAGGATGTTAATATGGAGGATTTGGATTTTATTGTGGAGATGGGAAAGTGGTAAAGGATTCAAACAGAAACAAAATACTTTTGTGTCTTGAAATCAGCAAAGTAATATGGAAATTAGAGTGGAAAAAAAGGGAGTCCATCTTAAGAAGCTATTTTAGAAAAATCCAAACTCAGGAGAATGAAATGGAAACAATAATGTAGCTAAGCACAGAGACTGGTTTATCTATTCTAAAAATTCTAAAAATCTGGTGTAAAATCCTAAAAAGTTACCCTTTTGCTCCTGGGATTAAATAATCCCAGACCCAGGGTTCTGCTAGCGAACCAGGTTCCACTAGCACAGGTTTAGGAGCACAAAGGAGCAAATCAATGTTCGCTCCCCAGCATCTTGTTATTCTGGACATGTGATGATGCTCCAGCCCTCATATGCCACACAAAACATGACTCACCGAACATGACAATATGCTAATATCCAGCCATCATCCACCAACACCCGCCTTTCAGGCCTGAAATTCATTTTCAAATCCATTCCATAAGCTCCATACACTTGTACCAGGAGAGGTTTCTTCTGCAAGTCCTCAGAATCCGTTTTATGGAAAACGGTCATTGGCACTAATTTTCCATCCTGGAAATAAAGACGTATTATGCAGGTAAAGAAGTCTTTTGAAACAGTTTTATCCCCAATTTTATGTGATGCTTATTGATGTTGAGCAGCAACTTCATTTAATTAAGACAAAAGAGTTATGGTCTCTCAAAGCCCATCAGGGTCCTTAATTTTCAGCTACTCTGCTGACACAATATTAGAGTAACTAGAAAAGATAGTAAGACTCTGGCTTGAAAATAGTTTATTAAATGTAGCTTTTCATGACAGTTAAGTAACTTTATAATGAGTTTTTCACTATTCAGTTTAACTATTTTTTTTCTTTCAGGACAAACCAAAATAATTATCAAGGTTACATATATTAGCATAGTATTCTTCCTATACCTCAGGTTACATATGGGCATTTCCTATCTTTGAATATATACAAATATGTTAACTAAAGAAGTTTAAACAACTCAATTTTTGGTACTCAATTGTCAGAATTCTCTGTCATTAAACCTGAAATCTCTTCTAACCTAACACCCACTCACATCCTCTTCACCGACCTATTTAACTTTATTTTTAAAATGTTTCAAAGTGGTTCAGGTTTTATATATTTTAACATCTAAATTATTTTTAAGTCAAACAACTATACCTCAGTGTAGTTCTCTGGACAGATAATATGAACTATACCTGATCTTCCTCTCATAGAAAAAGGGTAGAAATGTTGGTTGTCACCCTGCTTACAGAAACTAAGGAAAAAGCACTAGTTTACATAAGGAAAATAATATAACCAGGCCACTCTATATTTTTTCACTCTCATTTTGAAAACTTCACTTTGGGGCACTAGTGTGTTATCAAATAAGGAAGAACTCTTCCCCTCATTATTATACTCAACTTGTTACAACAGTGTAAATGAATTTTTACTCCTCAGTAAGATTCACTGTTATAAAAAGATATAGGTGAATTTCTGTAAAGTAATCCTTCCCCCTTTCTAGCTTGACTGTTTTTTTTTTTTTTTTTTTTTTTGGTTGCGCTGGTCTTCCCTGTAGCATGCGGGCTTGGTTGCCCCACTGCATGTCAATTCCTGACCAGAGATCAAACCCAAGTCCCGTGCATTGGAAGGTGGAATCTCAACCACTGGACCACCAGGCAAGTCTCTGTAGCTTAATCCTTTTTAAAAAATAATTTTATTTACTTATTTTTGGCTGTGCTGGGTCTTCACTGCTGTGTGGGCTTTTCTCTAGTTGCAGGGAGCGGGGGCTACTCTGGTTGCAATATGCAGGCTTCTCATTATGGTGGCTTCTCTTGGTGTGGAGCACAGGCTCAACAGTTGTGGCACATGAGCTTAGTTGCTCTGTGGCATGTGGGATATTCCTGGACCAGGGATCGAACCTGTGTCTCATGCATTGACTGCTGCATTCTTTACCACTGAGCCACCAGGGAAGCCCCCTAGCTTAACTCTTGATCATTCTAGAGACAATACTTCCTCAGAGAAGCTTTCCCCATTTCTGCAGATGAGGTAAGTTCCTTTTACCATATGTTTCCACTGTCCTCAGTACATCTTCCTTTGCAGCAATCAGTACATTAGTAATTACTTCTTCAAAATCTCGCATCTTCCCCACTAGATTTAATATCCACAAGGGCAGGGACTAGCTTAGTTTGCTTCACTCTAATTGCTTATTACCTTCAAAATTATTGCCATAATGACACACAAACTATTTTTTTCTTTAAATCAACTTTTAATATTTAAATATACACAATACACAATATCAAGGGCTTGCTAAACTGGTTAAAGGGCTTTCCAGGTGGCGCTAGTGGTAAAGAACCACCTGTCAATGCAGGAGATGTAAGAGACATGGGTTCAATCCCTGGAGGAGGGAAGATCTCCTGGAGGAGGGCATGGCAACCCACTCCAGTATTCTTGCCTGGAGAATGCCATGGACAGAGGAGCCTGGTGGGCCAGAGTCCATAGGGCTGCAAAGAGTTCAACACGACTGAAGTGACTTAGGACTCATGCTGGTTATAAATTTTCTAATCCATGTTTAAAAAATTGCATGAATATTCAAGTTTAAAGAAAAGTCCATTTACCTCCTAAAATGATTTGAGTCTTGCAGTGGAATGTGAGATCCACTTTACTAAACTGTGATAATGTAATCCCATTGGGGCATTAATAATTAACAAACAGAATCTTTTCAGTAAATGGCAGGGCTGACAGTGAGGATCACAAAGACTTACCTTGCTTTTGGCTTCCATACGTAAAACACGACTAGTCTTTGTTATTGGGTCTTCATGACCAGTTTCCTCAAACAGTTTGCCTTCTGCAAACTTATATGTGTAATATTTTGGGGGACGTATTGGAGAGCACAGCTGAAAGGGGCAGTTCTTTGGGTCTGAATTTGTATCCATTATGAATCCACAGGCCCAAGGCGGGAGCTAAAGAAACAGAAGTTAGCTGTACTCTTTATTGAGACACTAAGTATTATTAATTAAATTTCTGGGTCTGCTCCAAACAAGATGATGTAGATATCAAGTTTATTTTTATCCACTTTCATCTAATGCCTCATTTAAGGATTACTTCAGTACAACAAAAAAAGTAATGACCAATAAAAATAAGAAAAAAGTACAGGAAAATGGTTTACCATGATTCTAGAGTGACTTAAAATCTCCTTTAATAAAAAAAGCTTATCTGGGGATATATAAACTTGGGCAATGAAACAACAAAAAGATTAACAGCCAATCAAGTATGAATTCCAGAACCCAAAGATATCTTCAAGATCTCTCTTCTCATAGAACATGAGATCTCTCACTTGTGGTTTTAATAATTTACCCAGCAGCCCTCACTCTACTGCCTGGACAGCACCAGGGACGACAGTCATTATTCCAGGACTACAAACTAGCTCAGCAGCACTAAAGCATTTACAGTTTGTTTTTAACTTTAGCTCCCAGGCTAACCATTGTGCAGAACAAAACCTTTCCCGCACACCTACTCTGAGAGACTCACTGCTATTATGATTAAGATTGTTAACTTTAAGAAAAAAGGAAAAGAAATCAAAATTTATTCTCTCCGAGCAGCAGGGTCCAGCCTCAAGCCTTCCACTAACATCCCTCTTACACCTTTTAAAAGAACTCTAGTAAGCAGGCTGACGGTATGTTAGAAATGGCACTGAGAGTCAGAATATTTCAAAGAAAATTGCCTTTCTTTTCCTGAGTAATTGTAGAAAGAGCAAATTCCTTAGAAAATCAGAGGTCTTGGCACAGCAACGTCACTGGTGGGCACTATTCAGAGAGGATAGATGGGGGATGTGTGCGTAAAGAGTGTACATTTAACCTGTAGAAACTATGGTCAAAGAGCTTAGGTTCACAGAGAAAATTTCTTGTAATTAATTCAAAGAATCCACTGCTGTCAAGCACCAGAGACATGTATTTGCATTGTCTTTCTAGAAGAGTTCCTAATTTATTCGCTTTAGACTGTGGATTATTTTCAAGGATAATTTGTTTATTTAAATATTATCTATTTATAATGTATACAACCATAACTAGAAAGAAAAATGAAATCATTAAAGTTAAAATCATTTTTGTTTTAGAACATTTATACAGCCTTTTAAGACACCAGACATTACATTTGATAATCTGACTTCATGAAGTAGATGGAAAATTCTGGCTGTTTTATTTAGGTTCTCATTCTTTCTTATTTATTTCTGGAGAAGGAAATGGCAACCCACTCCAGTACTCTTGCCTGGAAAATCCCATGGATGGAAGAGCCTGGTAGGCTACAGTCTATGGGGTCACAAAGAGTCGGACACGACCGAGCGACTTCACTTACTAACTAGATGTTGTTTGGTAGCTCAGTCGTGTCCGACTCTTTGCAACCTCATGGACCGTGGCACGCCAGGCTTCCCTGTCCTTCACCATCTCCCAGAGCTTGCTCAAACTCATGTCTATTGAGTCAGTGATGCCATCCAATCATCTCATCCTCCATGGTCCCCTTCTCCTCCTGCCTTCAATCTTTCCCAGCATCAAATTCTTTTCCAATGAGTTGGTTCTTCATATCAGGTGGCCAAAGTATTGAAGCTTCAGCATTAGTCCCTCCAATGAATATTCAGGATTGATTTCCTTTAGGATGGACTGGTACATCTCCTTGCAGTCCAATGGACTCTAAAAGTCTTCTCCAACACCACAGTTCAAAAGCATCAATTTTTCTGCACTCAGCCTTCTTTATGGTCCAACTCTCACATCCATACATGACTATTGGAAAAACTATAACTTTGACTATACAGACCTTTGTTGGCAAAGTAATGTCTCTGCTTTTTAATACATTGTCTAGGTTTGTCAAGCTTTTCTTTCAAGAAGCAAGCACCTTTTAATTTCATGGCTGCAGTCACCATCCACCCTGATTTTGGAGCCCCAAAAAATAAAGTCTCTCACTGTTTCCATTGTTTCCCCATCTATTTGCCATGAAGTGATGGGACTGGATGCCATGATCTTTTTTTTTTTTTTTGAATGTTGAGTTGTAAGCCAGCTTTTTCACACTCCTCTTTCACCTTCATCAAGAGGCTCTTTAGTTCTTCTTCGCTTTCTGCCATAAAGGTGGTGTCATCTGCATATCTGAGGTTATTGATATTTCTCCTGGCAACCTTGATTTCAGCTTGTGTTTCATCTAGCCTGACATTTCGCATGATGTACTCTCAAATAAGTTAAATAAGCAGGGTGACAATATACAGCTTTGATGTATTCCTTTCCCAATTCAGAACTAGTCTATTGTTCCATGTCTGGTTCTGTTGCTTCTTGACCTGCATACAGGTTTCTCAGGAGGCAGATAAGGTGGTCTGGTATTCCCATCTCTTTCAGAATTTCCCACAGTTTGTTGTGATCCACACAGTCAAAGGCTTTAGCATAGTCAATGAAGCAGATGTTTTTCTGGAACTCTCTTGTTTTTTCTATGATCCATTGGATGTTGGAAATTTGATCTCTGGTTCCTCTGCCTTTTCTGAATCCAACTTGAGTATCTGGAAGTTCTCAGTTCACGTACTGTTGAAATCTAGCTTGGAGAATTTTGATCATTACTTCACTAGTATGTGAAATGAATGCAATTGTGCAGTAGTTTGAACATTCTTTGGCATTGCCCTTCTTTTGGAGTGGAATGAAAACTGACCTTTTCCAGTCCTGTGGCCACTGCTGAGTTTTCCAAATTTGCTGGCATATTGAGTGCAGCACTTTCACAGCATCATCTTTCAGGATTTGAAAGAGCTCAACTGGAATTCCATCACCTCCACTAGCTTTGTTCATAGTGATGCTTCCTAAGGCCCTCTTTACTTCACACTCCAAGATGTCTGGCTCTAGGTGAGAGATCACACCATCGTGGTTATCTGGATCATTAAGATCTTTCTGGTATAGTTCTTCTGTGTATTCTTGCCACCTTGTCTTAGTATCTTCTGCTTCTGTTAGCTCCGTACTGTTTCTGTCCTTTATTGTGCCCGTTTTTGCATGAAAATGTTTCCTTGGTATCTCTAATGTTCTTGAAGAGACCTCTAGTCTAGATCTCTATGCCACTATAACAATCTCAAAACTAACCTCCATCCCCTCCTCTCTCGGTGCTTCGGTGTACTCTAACATGGCTGCCAGATAACCTTGTGAAGTACAGTATGACTCCTTAAATTATTCCCCTGCCTTCAAACTTCACATTTTCCCATCTTCATAATTTATGCATAAATCCATCATTTTGTCAAAGAATGTCAAATCATAGCTTCATCCCCTAGTAATTTCTTCTGCTTCAATAAAAGTGATTTATTAGCAGTTTCCTGAATATTTTCCTAACTTCTCCAGCTTAGAGCTTCATTTGATGGACTTTCTCATCATAGAATACTATTCCTTTCCCTACCCAACAAAACCCTATCTATCTTCTTTGGTTATCTCAAATTCTACTACCCACTAAAGTTTTCTTGGGTCCTCCGGGCCTCATGGCACTTTTTTTTTTTTTACATTTTTTTTTTACATTTTATGTTTTTGATCCCACTTATTTAAACCCATCCTATACTTAATCTTTGTGTACAAGTCTAATCTCATGATAAATGGTATTCTCCTATGGCCAGGTATTTTGACTTACTTCTTTCCATTCCAGAGAGCCCAATACAGAACTCTGCACATAAAAATTTAATAACATCCAGTGAATTTACTGAAATTGCATTTTAGCAAAAATTGTCATAATACTATAGATAGGGAGATACAAATGGCCTGTTTGCTGGTCATACAACTCTTTCCACATCAAGCAAAACAGAGGCCTCTCTTTTTCCCTTCAGTGCATGCTACCTTAACTCACATATTAATGCTGCTGTAAAACTGGGCAATAATGTTACCATTCACAGTTTTATAAAATTGGCAAAGAGATGATACAGACACAAACAAGTGTGGGCGAAACACTGTAGCAGAAACACGAGAGGCATGATTACTGTCTGGGATGGGAGAAGGAGGTAGCCGTTAGGCTCCAGCTGCCAAGCTGGCCTGAGTTATAACTATATCTAAGGTTGTAGAGATACATGATACAGAGATATGTAGCAAGAGAAATACAATGGCACTTAACTCTACTTCTGAAGTTCATCCTATACAGCAGTATTTTTCAGTGCACTAAAAGCAAAGACTTCTAAAAGTAATTCCAAAATAAACCTCCTAAACCTGATGAAGACCCACTATATTAAATTCTATTTAATTTCTAAGAAAAAGTGCATTGCTGTTATTCAAAATTTGATGTTCTGTTAATACGGCATGTATTCTGATTTAACAGTATTATCTTTTGAAAATTAAACATACCTTTAGAGACCGAACTGAATCGTCAGCCAGACCAATCACGTTAACATAAAGTAAATTGCTATGCTTCAGGAAGAGAACACAATGATCCTTAAACATGTCCAAGTCTACAACTTTTGTATTTCTCTTCATTGTGAAAAACAAATCCCAATTCATAATAGCAGGGGTATCAGCTGCTGTTCTCATGAGCTGTGTGGAACAAAATTAGAAGAGATCTAGGTATCAGATGACTGCAGCATCCAGAGATGAAACCACTGAGAACCAGACCTTATTAGTCTGCACTGTTTATGAAGAGCTGAAGGAACTTAACTCTGCATCAGGGTTAAGTGTGAACATCACCTTATGAATGAGCCCTGGCTAGCCTGCTGGGTGGGTATGATGCAGTGCTTAGCTGACGGTCAAGCACTGAGAGCCGGTGAGGCCTTGGCCCCTTGACTGTGGGGCCATCACTGAGCCTAGCTGAGACTAGCAGAGGAACTGCCTGAGATCAGTCCAAACTGATCTCAAAATCTCGTTTATAAAAGTTTGAAAAGTCTGTTAAGCCACTAAGTTTGGCTTTGATGACTAACACTATTTAGGATAGGGAATGTTTTCCTTTGCTAACCTTTTTGGGTATAGTAAAATATGAAGAGGTATATTAGCTCTGAGGGAAGAGAAATGGGATTGGTTATACACAGGAAGGTAGCATCAGTTTTTAATGACCCAAAGCTTATGAAACAATAAACTCTTAGAACAAGAAATGTTGATGTTACTGTAACACTTCCTAACAGCCTAAATGGGGACCATGAAAATACAGGATTTACCTTGAATTCTGTAGGCTCGCCAACGTTAGTGAGAATGTATAACTCATCATCTCTATGTTCCACATAGTAAAGGACCCCATGGATTCGCTTCTGGATAAGTACTGGTGGGTCCCAAGGGCTCAGGCCATCTATCAACCACACCTCAGAAGTGGTCTTGCTCATGATATTCATGGTGAGAAAACGACTGTCTTTTGTAAGATAAAGGAAGACAAAAAAACTATGCAGAAAAAAGAGAGGGAGAGAGAGAGAGGAATATCCAATAAATTTCAAATGTAAGCTATCATTGCTAATGACAATTTCTCACTGGTATTGAGTATATATATTAATTTCTAATGCACACAGAAAAGAAAAACTCCTTAGTGAAATACTGCTTGTAAAAACTGGCTATTATTTTTTCTCATTTCCTCCTCAAAGGCATTCAAAATAATTTTTCTCTAACATTTTATTATGACTATTTTTCAAAATCCACCACTAAGATTCTATACCTGCTAACATTTTGCTGTATTTCCTTTATCACATATTTATGTATCTTTCAATCCATCTTTTAAAAAAATGCATTTCAAGGTAAACTACAGATATCATTTAACACTCAATCACATTAATAGATTATAGGGGTTTTTGCTAAGAACAGGAAATAAACTTCCTGGAGAAGATATGTAATTGTAGAGAAGAAAAGAGACAGAGTTTTCTTTGTTTTTCCTTTGAATGCATGTTGGATATCCTTTTTTCCTACTTTCTCAGTTTTTATAACAAAACAAACAACAGGAATAAAAACCTTCACAATCTCACTAAACTAACACATTTTTAAATTTTTAATTATTCTGTTTTTCCTTCCAGGGCTTATTTGTATTTCATACATGTCTTTAAATAGATATAATTAAAATACATATGCAATTTTGGATTCTGCATTTCTTACTACACATATTATCATGTTTCCCCACATTAGTTATACAGTTTATGATCATTATTTTTAATGGCTTCCTAATATCCTATTATTAAGCTGAATTATCATAATTCTTAAAAACTTAGCTATTTCATTGTAATAAATATAAAAGGGAACATATCATGAAGATAGTTTCCTTCTCCATAACTTTTATAAGTATTTCCTTAGGATAAATTCTTAGTAATAGAAATACTATTTTAATGATTAAGAGTATTTTTATGACTCCATAAATCAAAGACTATCCCAAGAGCATTATACTAATTCATATTGACACACTGGATGCCTTTAAATATTGCATCTACATTTCCTTATTATGAAAGTAATTCATACTGAAAATACTAAGAAATATAAAGACAGATGGTAAGTTTTAGTTGCAAGACAGAGAATAGTCTATAATCAAAGTCATTGGTATAATGTAATAAATTACTAGGGTAAACTGTCATTTCTAAAAGACAGTCTTGACAAATGACACATAAAATAGTGGGATCATAGGAATAGTTCTAGTAAATTCTCATTAATAGACTCCTCATCAGAAAAAAATGCAATGACAGTGTTACTGGATCAAGAGTATTAGTTCTATGGGCTGGAATAATTTCTCCAGGCCTCAAGTTCTCTATATGAACTTGGGGTTGTACAAGATTTTCTTTAAGGTTCTTGTCGGGTCTGAGATTTTATTAAGTGAAGGGTTAATTTTCTTGTTTGGGGTATCAATTTTACACTCATAGATTAGTTTTTAAAGCTCATTTTTTTTCCTCTTGCAAAATCTGTTGAGACATTGTCCAAATCATACTGTTAAATGATGTATATAAGGTGACAGGACCCTGGTGTTAAGAAATAATTTGTTTCTTATAAATCATTTGGAAAAGTACATCTGGGTAAGAGTTAAGGAACTTTGCCAGATAAATTTATTATCATTTCCTTCCCAGCCTGGTTAAGTGGTAATATGAGGCATAAGTCCTGAAGCAAAAAGAATTAGCTTTAAGGAGGAATTACCAGATTACTGGGGAAAGTAAAATTTAAAGACCAAAGTATATCATGGCTCAAAGCAAAGCAATTTAAATTTTAGATAATCTACATGAAATAAATAGTGAATTCTGTGTAACTGATATGGTTAATCCAGTTATGGCCTACAAGAGGTTCATAAGTGCTGCATGACAATGCTATTTAAGTGTTAAACTAAGAACCCCTCCCGTGTCAGTACAGAGAGGATGTTAGTAATTCAGCACCTATAGTCTAATGATATATCTGTGTTCACTCTGAAGTTTGAATATAACTAGTTTCCAATTTTGAATCTAAATCACTTATAAAAGAATGCTTTGCTCACCTTAGCCTTATTATATCTGATTCCAGCCAAAATCAATGTTTTAACTCAACCAAGATCAGCACTTTAGATAACCAGAGAAATACGCTGAAAATAAAGCCTTAATTGAATTGTTCTAGTACCTTGGGTCTTTTTCTGTGTAAAAACGTTCATTACGTTTGTTATCACCAAAAGTGGCTCGATATACATCATGACAGCGAAGGTTCCTCTGGAAGGTGTAGAATAAAACATCTTCATCTTCTTCATCCTTTACCCATTCTAAAAGAAAATAATTAAAGAATTATATATAGCCACCTATTTACAGTTAAAAAGAAAAAGGCACAGTGCATTCTGAGTGTCAAACAGAAGAGATGTGTAAGTTTATCTCTGGCAATCTAACACAGGTTTGATTATATCTAACCCTGTATTTCCAAAGAATAAGATACTACTACATCAGTTCTAAGTTTTGTAGCTATCAGTTTCAAGGTACTCAAGTTTCTAAATAAGAGTTGAACATTAAATATTTAGGAAAGACTTTGGTAAAGTCACATCTGCTTTTAGCAGATCGATTATGTTTAAATTTCTCGCTCTTGTGCTTAGACGTTTGGTCGTGTCCGACTCTTTGTAACCCCATGGACTACAGCCTACCAGGCTCCTCTATCCATGGGATTCTCCAGACAAGAATATTGGAGTGGGTCGTCCTGTCCTCCTCCAGGGGATCTTCCCAACTCAGGGATCAAACCCAGGTCTCTTGGACTGCAGGTGGTTTCTTTACCATCTGAGACACCTGGGAAGCCCATATTTAAGTTTGCAGAAATACTGGATCACTTCCTCTCATGCCTAAATGTTTTTGTATGTTTTCAAGTGACAGTTTATCTCAAACTAAGCTTTAAACAAAAAATCTTATTTTTTAACTGGTGGAAAATTGCTTTATAATTTTGTGTTGGTTTCTGCTGTATAACAACACGAATCAGTCACATGCTGGTGTTTTCTAGATCCTACCAGAAGCTGTAAAGTATTCATACAATTACGTCATGACTGCCACCTGGCTGACAGTGACTGAAAGACATTATTGTATAAATGTACAAGAGGTATGTCTTAGAAAAAATTCGATAGGATATAATTTTAATTCATTGTAAAAGCATTTCTTTACTAAACAATGGGGAAATTTATGGCAGAAAATGAAAGGGAGGATAAAGTCTGTGTGTGTATATATATATACACACATATACACATATACATATATATGTAATCACACAGTGATAAATGATAAAATTTAAAGTTGGTTGTATTGGTAAAAATATCATAACTTTAATGATGAATAAATTAGTTCAGGGAATTCCCTGGTCATCCAGTGATTAGGACTCGGCACTTTCACTGCCAGGGTGCGGTTCAATCCCTAGTCAGGGAACTAAGATCCCGCAAGCTGTGTGGTCGAAAAAACAAACAAACAAAAAGTTAATTCATCTTGTTCTAGAGTTCCTTGGCAGAGACCCCAGGGCAATCTGCTACAATGGCTGGACAAGATGATGTGAAATTAAAAAAATACCCCAGCCTAAAGTTGAATAAAATATTAAGATGTAATTTATATGCGAACATATACTCTAAGTAATAGCAAAGAATATTATTGCTGACACATTACTGATAAGGAGCCTGGTGGGCTACAGTCTACAGGGTTGCAAAGAGTTGGACATGATTGAAGTGACTTAGCATGCATGCCCTGATATATATTACTGATACATTAACATGCACTGTGCAACCTAGACTCTGATTATAATACTTTTAAAAACATACACATGAATTTGGATATTTAACTAAAGAAGGGAAGGTCTCCTGGTTAAGAGGCACAGAGGAAGGTACGGAGTCCACAGGGATAAACAGATCAGGCATTCATCTTCTGATTCATTCATGTGGGCAAATAAAAGTGTCTCAAAAGTGTAGACAATTCTCTTGCTGTTGTCTTTTCAATGTTTTAGTTGGTGTCTTACCAAAACTAGACACATTTGGGAAAGAAGCTTCCATTACAGGCTGATCACTGAGCTTCACAACTATACAAGTAGATGCTTCAGAATCCTCAGTTCTTATCTTGGCAGCTACATATTTTTCATCAGGAGCAACTCTGATACAGTCAATGAAGGGCTGCTCTAATTTAAGTTCCTCCAAATTGAACAAAACTTCATAGTTATCATTGTCTGCTGCATAAAGAAAAAAGTAGAGGAGATAATTCCATAAGATATACTTACAATTTTTTTACACTATATTTCAGTGTTTTAGAGTAGCATTCCCCTTCTTTAAGACGCTACATTATGGCTTCCTTCAGCATTGACAGTAGCTTGATGTGTGTAGAAAATGGCATTTGTTATTTAATATTACAATATCCTATTCAGTATTACTCTATGCATCAGCCTATGTGATGTTACTTGATACAGTTAGTCTAATATTTATAGACCATATAGAACCTAGAAAAGTAAGAAACTGTAAGTGACACTGAGTAATCTATGTTGTGCCTAGCATAGTAACTGAGATTTGGTAGATGCTCAAAAAATGCTGGTTTTCACCTCCATTCTCTCTGCCAAAGCTTCTGAGTGTTAAGTATTAATTCTAGCTTAGGCAAACCCAGATATTAAAAGCTAGTCATTTAAAATAAAGATAAAAATCAATAATCAAAACCTATTTTTTATATCTTTGAAAATCAATACCAGCCTTTTAGGCAGCACGTACAGGGGGTGAGTAGGTACCAATCACTGGCCCTTCTGTCCTGGGAGTACACATGGACCACCGCACCAGCATACCCCATATCAAGGGGATAATGGCCACATGTTAGGAAAGAAGCAGCAAGCATACAAACTAAAAGCAGCCCTTAATTTCTGACAAGATAGAGTAGGAGAAGAACTTGAGTTCACTTCCCCTCAAGAAAACACCAAATCACAACTAACTGTTGAACAACCACTGACCAAAAAGACTGGAACCTATCAAAAAAGCATACTTTACATCCAAAGACAAAGAAGAAGCTACAATGAGACAGTCGGGTGGGGGTGGGGAAACGCTTTCATGATATAATCAAATCCCAACCACTGGGTGGGCAAGCCACAAACTGGAAAAATAATTGTATCACAAAGGCTCTCCCACAGGAGTGAGTGTTCCAAGTCCCACGGCAGGCTCCCCAGCCTGAGAGGTTGGCATTGGAAGGAGCCTCCAGAGCATTTGGCTTTGAAAGCCAGTGGGGGCCTGAACAAACAATAAATGCTGGAAGGTGTGTGGAGAAAAAGGAACCCTCCTACACTGTTCATGGGAATGTAAATTGGTACAACCACTACAGAGAACAGTATGGAGGTTCCTTAAAAAACGAAAAACAGAACTACCATATGATCCAGCAATCCTCTTGGGCATATATCCAGAGAAAACCGTGATTCAAAAAGATACATGAACCCATGTTCACTGCAGTGCTCTTTATAATACCCGAGACTCAAAGCAACCTAAATGGCCAGTGACGGAGGAATGGATAAAGACGTACAGATATAGATACACAATGGAATATTACTCGGCCATCAAAAAGAACGACACAATGCCATTTGCAGCGACATGGATGGACCTAGAGATTGTCATACTAAGTCAGTCAGATAGAAAAAGAGAAGTTTCATATGATATCACTTAATATGTGGAATCTAAAAAAAAATGATACAAAGAAACTTATTTGCAAAAGATAAACACACTCACAGACTTTGAAAACAAACTTACCATACCAAAGGGGAAATGTAGAGGGGAGGGATAAATTAGGAGTTTGGGATTAACATATACACTACTATATATAAAACAGATAATCAACAAGGACCTAATGTACAGCACAGGGAACTCTACTCAATATGTTGTAATAACCTATATGGGAAAAGAATCTGAAGAATGGACATATGTATGTGTGTAACTAAATCACTTTACAGTACATATGAGACTAATAACTGTAAATCAACTATACTGCAACAGAAAATACAAATTAAAAAAAATCAATACCAAATTTCTCATGAAAAATGTGAAATCAGAAAAATCAAGTGTTTCTTAAAAAGGAAAACTGTACGGTACCTTCTTCATCTTTGGAACGAACCAAGCAGCAGCCCTCTTGATAATAAACAAAACCACCATGTTTAATCTGACAATGTAAAGAAACAAATGGTTTATTTAATAATAACAATCATTTATCCACTAGTTTAAACACAATTTAATTAATTGTTTAATGGTCTGACTATTCAAGATGAAGAAATGAGATCTTTTATAAAAGCAGACCTGCTGAAGTCTATGAATGAACATAGAAAAAATATTAAATGGATACAAATATACAATATAGTGATCAAGATATGGTGTTCATATGTTTACAATCATTGGAGGCATTTCTAATACATAAATGAAAGAAACAACAAAGAGAAGGCAAAACAAAACCTATGTCAGTTCTCATGAATGTACGAACCACGTTAGCTTTATTTTTGGAACATCTGACAATTAACAGAGATCAAGTGGCATCATTAAGCTAAACCAAAATTATGCAGATGCAAAAACCATGACTTAAGACTAGCCTGAAAACCCAGTCAATACCTTTCTGAGATTCTTTCCTCTAAAATATGCTGTCACTTCCAACTGTTCATGGTTTGATCTGATTTTACACAAAGCATCTTACCCTCTGTAGAGGTGACAGATAAAGGCAATTTGAGAGAGAGAAAGACCATTACCAATACATGAATCATGCTCTTGTCTAATTCCTACATATTAAATGCAACTGATTGACTGATATGATATTAGGTAGCTTAAGACATTTACTACCTGCTAGTTAATGGTGTGATTTGAATCTGGAATTCCTGATTCTTTGTTGTTCAGCCGCTAAGTCATGTCAGGCTCTCTGTACCTCCATGGACTGTATTGCTATTTTCATTCTACTATGTATGTAATTTTCACGCATAAGCTGTGGTTCTGTTTTCCATTCTTATCAAAAAATTTTTCAAAAAAAAAAATTCAACATGTATGTTCAGTTTCAACTGAATATTTATGAGTGTGGTAAACACAAAATGGTCAAGCATATACTTGGCTTTCATGGTATTAAACTGTTCAAAGTGAATTTTCTTTTATTAAAAAAAAAAGTATAGCTAGAACAATCAAATACTTTTCAAACAATGAAGCACTGACTTAGTTTCACTTGAACTTCTCACTAGAATTATTTAAAAAAATTTAAAAGCAGAATTGGTTGTTTCCAAAAACCAAAATTAATATAATACGCTTGGAAATTCACCTTGGCTTTGATCTTTACAATTTATTTAAAGGATCATAATTAGCTTATTCTTTGTTCTTTAAGTTTTTCAGCACATATTAAAGGCCAAAATCAGTCTAATTTGGATATGGGCTTATGTTTATAAATCATAAGGTATTAATTAAAAAAAAACATAAGGTATTTCATTTGTATCCCAACTGCTAATATGAGGTTTAAAAAAATAGAGGTAAGATATCTTACCTCTGCATTGATGATTTCGTACTCTTCTTGTGGCTGTGTTTCTAATTTTGCTCTCACTTTTTCAAAAGCATCCATGTTTTCTGAAAGGGGTTTTTCGTTTTCCTGTTTACTAGACAGAAAATTCTGGAAAAAAGTTTTATCAGTATGATCATAATATTTCAATTAGGAAAAAAAAACTTTCACCTTTTAAAGATAATTCTTATTTCCTTCTCATGCAAATACAACATTAGATGTATACCTATGAAATAAACTGCATTTCACAGATCTTAAATATTATTTCATAAGTTTAATAAGTCATTTCCTCTTTTTCATTTAAAAATGTAAAGAAAGAAAATGAGGCTGATACTTAATGACTACAGAAGGAAATGGCAACCCACTCCAGTATTCTTGGCTGGGAAATTCCATAGACAGAGGAGCCTGGCCGGCTACAGTCCATGGGGTCGCAAAGAGCCGGACATGACTGAGCACACATGCACACATTACTTTAAATGTGTAAGTCCTGAAGAGGCAGAGGTACTAAGAAGTGCTGAGGAGTATTCAGAAATACTATGGGAAAGCAATAAATGAAATCCTGTGAACACTTAAACACACTTAATAGCCAGGTGTGAGAAGCAGAAGTCTGATGAATTTTATAAAGTACCTCCTAAAATGAGAAAAAAGTCGAAGGCAGAGGAAGACATTAACATTATCAATAAATGTTCATTATTATTTTATTCACAGCAAGAGTCATGATAAGAAGTTTTCGTTACTTTCTATCTTCACTAGCCATAATTTTCTTCTCTTGTGGGGATAAGGAATCCTCCAAATAGAACGGTTTATCAGATCAAATGGTGAATTAAGGCTTTATAAAACAGAACTTCTCTTTTGAGATAAGGAACAAGATAATATATTCATCTTAAAAAAGGAAGAATAAGGAAAAATAATGGAAAACTAGGGAGTAGAGATACAGGTGAAAGCTAAATAAAGCACTTTGTCTTATTAGGAGTCCCTAATAAGCTAAGAGCTTAAGTTGATGTCTGCTGAACACATAAATACCATATGAATTATTAACATTTGGGTTAGGCAAAAATCTCAGTTCTCAAATTAAAAAAAGGGTTCAATAATTCAATACACCATGAGTTTGCCTTGCTTAAGGAAAAGAATTCTATCCAAGATTTTCAATGTCACCTTTCTGCCAAAGATGACAACTGTGCAGTGATTTGTGCCAGCGGGGCTCTAAGCCTTTGGTAAGGACCTCCAACAGCTGGTTAACGTGTATTGCACAAGTGTGTCCATGACACTTTACCAACAGTGTAGCGCATGTAAGTGATATAGTCTATATCACAAAGAGTCAATATCACAAAGGGTATAATCTAAAATTAAAGAATAAAACAGAAACATCACCAAAGCAAATTAAATGGAAAATTAATCATCTTCACAAAGTTTTAAGACTTTTTGGGATGCTTTATGATTTGGATTAGATTCACACTAGCTATAATGGTCGTGACCCGAGTTATTTACTCTCTACTTCAATATAATTAATGTGCTTGAGTAACAAGTTCAAATACTAGAGGCTCATATGTTTACCTTTTTTTGTTTTTAAAGTATCTCTAACAAAATCTAGTGTTGATCTTTAGTGAGGCAAAATATCTATACCAATAATTTCCTATTATCACCTAAAGCACGAAACAGATCACTAGAAATCTTTCTTGAAACTATAACTTAGTGATTAGTTGGTTCAGTCGCTCAGTCGTGTCCGACTCTTTGCGACTTCATGAATCACAGCACGCCAGGCCTCCTTGTCTATCACCAACTCCCGAAGTTTACCCAAACTCATGTCCATCGAGTCGGTGATGCCATCCAGCCATTTCATCCTCTGTCGTCCCCTTCTCCTCCTGCCCCCAATCCCTCCCAGCATCGGGGTCTTTTCCAATGGGTCAACTCTTTGCATGAGGTATAGGAGCTGCTTTTTTATTTCCAGATATATGCTTATCTGTTCTGTTAATTCCTATTAGAATTAGAGTCAGGAGAGCTACAAAGAGAGTACCTCTTTCTACTACCTTGCAGCCCCTAGCACATCCCAGACCAGGAGCTGGGCTCTGCCACTTTTCAACACTGGTTCTTTCTTATTGAGAGCCGTGGCTAATGCAGGACTAAAAGCAACAGGGCTGGGCCCAATACCTATGCTCCTACACTTACCTTACAGTCTTAATTTTTTTTCTGTGTCACAAATCCAACTGAGTTTATCTGAACCAAAAACCCTGAAATCAACAGGATTTTGAACTGCCTTAATAAAGTAGAAGTATAGTTCAAGCATTTTGTAAATGATTCCTCAAAAGGAAATACTCCCAGGGAAACAGAGATTTTATATAATATTCACAAAGTACTCCAAGTTGGTTTTGGTTTAAGTTCTGTCCTCAACAATACTCACTGGATGTTCCAAGCTTTCATTTCAATGCTAGCTAGCATTATCATTAGGGTATGCAGCTAAACCTATGGATTTTAGCCAAGCATCTTAATACATTAATAGTTCATTGGTTTTAAGGGCATAAAATGCCTAATGGAGCTGAGATGAGGAGAGCTTTAACTTTAAATTTTAAGAGCTTACATGTACAGTGTCACTTTATTAATGTAAAAAAGAACCAGTCTTCCTCATCTTCTGGGTGGCCTACTACAAAACCATTTTAATAATGAAAACCCTTAAGATAGAAAAATGGAATATGTAAACTTTATTAGAGCAACATCACTGAACTCTAAAGACAGAAAAATCACACAACAGAAGAACACTGGGCAGCTTTGAGTAAAGACGGTGCCATTAATAAATGGCTAATTCCAAATCTGGGACAGGGAGAGTAAAAAGTAGGCTTAGGACGTTTTGTTTTAGAAAGCAAGAAGTGTTCAAAGGCTTATGGAGATGTGTGAAAAGAACACAAGGGCCAGCTTGAGGGGGTTCCCACTAGCCACATTTAGGGCAGTTTGAGCCTCAAAAATAGTAATGACTGTAATTGATTACTTTAAAAACTCACAATAATTTAAAAAGTAAAAAACAAAACACACATCAAACTAAAAAAATAAAAAGACTAAAAAAGGGGGAAAACTTTTTTACAGAATAATACTAGCTAATAAATGTAGAAAGAATAACAGAAATAGAAAAACATTAGCAACCCCCACTGAAACAAGTGATTAGGGTAAAGATTATCCATGGTTATTAAACTCATTAGGTGAAATGATACTGGGTAGTAAAATATTTGCACAAAGTATTACCCTACATTCTACTTAGTAATTGCAAAGGGAATAATGGCCCCTTAACAATGGAGAGAACTAGCAATTATCACCTTTATTGAAATTATTAAGCTTAGCATATGAACAGTGGGACAAGCTGACTTTATGAGTCCCCTGAAATAACGCAATATGGAGAATTTCAATTTAAGACAGAAAAAGAGAAGAGTAAACCGAAAGTAGAAGAAAGGAAATAAATTTAATTTGTTTCAATGAAATTGATAAACTAAAGAAAGGACCAACAAATAGAAAAAGTTGGTTCTTTTAAAAATGTACTAAGATTCAGGATGGAGAACACATGTATACCTGTGGTGGATTCATTTTGATATTTGGCAAAACTAATACAGTTTGTAAAGTTTAAAAATAAAATTTAAAAAAAAAAAATGTACTAAGAAAGACATGGGAGGCCTGGACAGGGAGGCTCAGGACATGGAGGCCTGGAGTGCTGCAGTCCAAGGGGTCGCAGAGTCGGACACAACTTAGCGACAAAAC
This sequence comes from Bubalus bubalis, assembly GCF_019923935.1. Taxonomy (NCBI): domain Eukaryota; kingdom Metazoa; phylum Chordata; class Mammalia; order Artiodactyla; family Bovidae; genus Bubalus; species Bubalus bubalis. The sequence continues at coordinate 26,267,237 of NC_059168.1, forward strand.
AAGAAGAAAGACATGTATAAAACTTGACTTAAAAAGACAAAAATATTAGAAATGAAAAAGATGGCATAATTACAGATATAACAAAGATTTTTAAAAATTACAATAAAGTTCTTTAAGCTAATACATTTGAAAATATGATAAAATGGCTAATTTTCCAGAAAATAAATTAGTAAAACTGATTCAAACAACAGAAGAGCTGTATAAGCCAATAACTATCAAAGAAATTGATAATTAAGTGTCCCTTTATAAAACAGACACAAAACCCAGGTAAGTTCAAGGGTAGCTTTCTCAAATCCTCCTCTCATATATTAACTATTTATGGGAAAAAAAAAAAGGCCAACTATATGAAACCATGCCATTAACTTTATCAGGCTAATATAACCCTGACACTAAAACTAGACAGTGACAATATAAGACAATGAAAAATCAATCTTATTATAAAATATGGATTGAAAAAACTCTAAAATAAAAGATCAATGTATTAAAAAAAAAACACAAAACAAAAACAATAGTGATAATAAAATCCTATGTGACCAATGAAGATTTATCTTAAAGAGTGAAAAGATGGTTCAACACTAGAAAAATCTATCAATGTAATCACAAATAAAGGAAATATATCTTAGGCCCATTTCGATTTAATGCAGAAAAAAACAGAAAATAATCGATACATTTAAAAATCATAAAAATCTTAAACTTCCTTAAGAAACATCCCTGTGTTGTTTTAGGCAGAACCACACTAAGCATCAGTTCACGGGGTCGCACACTTTCACTTTCATACTAAGCATCTGTGAAACCCTTTGCAAAACTTGTCTCCTATGTTCCCTGCTTCTAATTCCTCTCTCTGAGCCCAGTAAGATTTTTGCCCTTCTCATTCCAGGGACTGCTCTTGTCAAGGTCACCGATGACCCCTACCTCAAGACGTACCAATGTTAATTCTAGGTAATCACAGTACTGGAGAGCTATCAGCATTGTCACTCAGTTGATCACTTCCACCTCCTAAAAACACTTCACTTGGCTTCCAGGCTTCACTTCACTTCACATTGCTTGCCTTCTATTTCACTGGCCCTTCTCAGTCTCTTCAGCTAGTTCCTACTCAACTCCTTGGCTCTTAACATCAAAATGCCCTGGACCACTTCTTTTATCTGTGCTGCTGTTAAGTTGCTTCAGTCGTGTCCAACTCTGTGCAACCCCATAGACGGCAGCCTACCAGGCTCCCCCATCCCTGGGATTCTCCAGGCAAGATCACTGGAGTGGATTGCCATTTCCTTCTCCAATGCACAAAAGTGAAAAGTGAAAGTGAAGTTGCTCAGTCGTGTCCGATTCTCAGGGACCCCATGGACTGTAGCCCACCAGGCTCCTCCATCCATGGGATTTTCTGGGCAAGAGTACTGGAGTGGGGTGCCATTGCCTTCTCCGTCTTTTATCGGTAGTCTGGACTAATTCCCTTGGTGATCTCATACAGTCTTATGATGCTAAATAGTAAATGCTGTTTATTTTCTAGGACTCCTAAATTTATATCTCTGGCCTGATTCTTTTCCCTGAACAAGTTTGTTATACCCAACTGGCTACAGTACTCATTATTTTCTACCTGGACTTCTAACAAGTATTTTTAAAAAAAAAGTCCAGCACTGAATATTCAATGTCCCCATTTTCTCTCTCCCCACAAAAACCTCCTGTTCTTTAGGCAATTGTTCCTGTCTTCATAAATGACAACTGTCTTTCCAGCTGCTCACGCTTAAAAGTTTTAGTTTTGTCTTTCTCTCTAGCAACCACTGACTGATGTGCAAATCTTGTCAATTCTACTTTCAAGATAAATCTTGAATCTGAGCACGTCTCACACCTTTACTATTCTGGTGATACCAGTATCATTTCTCTTTGGATTACTGCAAGAGCCAAAATGCTGTTTCTGCCTCTGCTTTCCACAGTCTATTTTCAACGAAGAAACTAGAGTGAAACTAAAGTCAGACTATATTACTCCTTCACTCAAAATCCAACCCAAAGTTTTCCCATCTTGTTAAAGAGGAAAACTGAAAATCCTTATGATGGTCTAGAGTCCTAAAGAATTCTGCCTCATTACAAATCTTGCTGACCTCATCTGCTACTACACTCCTCCGATGTCCACTGACTCTGAGCCACTGGGCTCCTTCATGCTTTTTGACCAAGTCAAGCTTGCTTCCACCTCACTTTCTTAGAACTTACTGCCCTATGCCCAAACACCCACTTGAAGCTATTGCTCAAATGTAGTCTTTTTTCTCAGTTAGGCCTGTGCTGACCGCTCAACCAAAATAAGAATTCTTCCTAGCCCCAAATGGTTTATTTAATCTTTCCTTGTCCTATTTTATTTTTCATTGTATCTATTGCCCTGATATACTATTTATTTTATTCATCTATTTCTTTGTTCTTCCTCTCTCCCTAGAGAAATGAGATAAGGACTAGATCTTGCAAGGTCTTGAGGAACATGATTAGGAAAATGGGAGCTTATGTGTTAAGAGCTTCTGGGGACTTCCCTGGTGGTCCAGTGGTTAAGATTCCACACTCTCAATGCAGAAGGCCTGGGTTCATTTCTGGTCAGGGAACTAAGATCCCTCATGCTGCACGGTGTTGCCAAAAAATAAATAAAAATACAAAGACACTAATTTCTTAAAAAAAAAAAAAAAAAGAACTTCTGGAAGGGTTTTTAAGCTGTGGAATGACATTATTTACTTTATATTTTAAGATCACTCTTCCAATTGTATGAAAATGGGTTAGATGAGAAGGCGGCAAGCAAAGAACCTGGTTAGGTGGCTTCAACCAGTGACCCAGATGAAAGATGACTGAGTGATACTGGTAGAGATAGAGAAATACAGATTCACCATGTATTTTGGAGGTTAATGTAATGTGTTTCTGAAAGCATGTCAGACATGATGGTATATATGATTTGAGGTATATGAATATTTTATTAGAAACAATATAACAAGCACATCAGACTGATGACTACTATTCCTTGGGATGAGACAAGTCGGTTAAGTGAAAATAATTAAGTAAATAATAGCCCAGGTGGTATTGTGATGTGGTAAAAATCACGAAGCTAGGTATACACTGTTAACGGATGCAATGGCAGGTTAATGTTTTCCCACATTGTGGCTTGAACAACTGCATACAGAGCAGTGAGAGGAAGAAGAGCTGAGTCAGGGTTGGGAGAGTTGAAGTTCAACTGTGGATAGTTTGGGAAGTCAGTAAGATGTCCAACTAGAGATTAATCCTGTGCAGCTCAGAGGTGGATCTGGGATGAAGATAATAACTCCTATGATACTAAATCCAAGGGAATGGATAAAACTACTTAGGAAGAAATTAGAGAGAAAAAAGAGCCAGAACCAAAGTCTGAGAAACTTCAAAGTTGAGAGGTCATATGGAAGAAAAGTCAGAAAAGGAGATTGAGAAGGGTTGGTTTGTAAGGTAGGAAAAGGAAAACTAGGAAAACGTGGACTCATGAGGCCAAAAGAGTGTTTCAAGGAGGGATTGGTCCAGGATGTCAAATCTGCTGAGAGCTTCTCTAAGAGAAGGAAAGGGAAGTGGTTACTGGGCTGAAATATGTTACATCTTTGGCAACAATGATGGGTTTTTAGTGGGGGATAGGAGCCATACTCCAGCAGGGTAAAGAATAAATGGAATGTGGAGGAAAAAACCCAATAAAGAATTGGCACCTATAATGCAGTCCCACTCCATGAACTATTATCAAAAAAGAAAAAAACTATTGTGAGACTACAATTTTTTTCTTTCTGGCTTTCCCAAGTTTTGAACCTTCAGAACCAGTGATTCCCACAAATCATAGATCACTAATGCCAGTGAAGGAAATATCTGTCAACCTATCTTAGTGACTACTATAAGAACTGCTAATCTATATTGTAGAAAGAGTCAGTGGACAAATGTTTAACCTTTTTTTCCCCTTATTTGGTTTTCTTTTTGTATCTCAAATGATCAAAGATTTCAGGAATTATTTCTGTAGGCAGAGCAGAACAGGATGATGTGAAAGATAAAGAAATGGGGTATTTGGTTTGATGCTAGCCTTTGAATATTACTAGTTGGTGCATAAGTGTAATGGAATAAGTTCATCTTGCCATCTGGCTAATGTTAAATGGAAAGTCACAGTCCCTGCCAGAAAGAGCTTCAGAAATGAATGAATTCAGTGAGGTTTAGGTCAGCAATATTTGATCACAAGTGTGTCTAGTTCCTAAATGCAGATCCGCCATCACTGGCAGACTGGGAATTTCAGAATTGCTTGAGGAACTTAAGACAAAAAACCAGATCCCCAGGCCTCAGCCAGTAGATCCTGACCCAGCAGATGTGGGGTGAGAGCCAAGAATTTGTATTTCTGAAACGTTTCCCAGGATTTCTGATACAAAGCCAAACTGCAGGAGTTGGTACTATAGAGTTCCCAAACATATAGGTGATAGTTGTTGGTAAGTTAACAAGGTAGAGATATAAAATAATGAAATTTTAGCATCTGGAGGACTTTTACAGAACGCCAACTTGAAACTCCCCCCTTCATTTCCAGTCAGAGAGATTAGAGTCCTGACATACCAGTCATGGCTACAGCTCTTCTTTCTGGCATTTTTATTACACAGACTTCCCTCCCTTAACTCTAAAGAATAAGAGTTAACTTATCTAAACAAGTCTTTAAGTAAATATATTTTAATTTGCCTAAAAGGCACTAATTACTTTTTCTACTTTGCTGTTCCCATTTGTTGTTGTTACTTAGCTGCTAAGTTGTGTCTGACTCTTTTGTGACCCTACAGACTGTAGCCCTCCAGGCTCCTCTGTCCATGGGATTCCCCAGGCAAGAATACTGGAGTGGGTTGCCATTTCCTTCTCCAGGTTGTTCCCGTAAGAGCAGACAAGGTTGAAACTGAGTGAATGTTTATTTAGCCGTGCATTTTTGACTACAGATCTCTTCACAGCTTCCCCAGGTCTCAGTGATCATAAAGGAGAGGGACTACAGCTTTTACATCATATAATTTCTCACAGAAGGAATGGTTGATGTATGACATGTGAAAGCCAGACCATTACCAGGTGAAGGAATTATTAAGCCACTGAAGCAGGTTAAAGCTTCCAGACAACAGGGTTCTATGAAAGAGAACTGGAAAGTTGCTTCAGGGACAAGTAGAGGGAAAAAATAGTCCAGCCTCCTGCATAGGGTGTGAGCTAATCTTAACAGCTGTCACTCTGACGGTAATTCCTGCCTACTATTTATAAATTGAGACTAAGGATAAAAGTACAAGATAACAAAATGTTCCAGATACAATTCAAAATATAATGATCTAAATGTCTAAAATGTGTCCAATAGGTAAAGTTTTAAAGTTTACCTTTCTCAAGTAGGACATGTGTGCAAATACACACACAAAGGGTAAAAATCAAATAGAAGACACTGAAAAATTTGAGTAAAAAAGGAAAGTGCTAAACTAAACTAAGATGCTATAAAAAGAAAAATTTGGATGACCAAAATGTAAAGAGTAGAAGTCTAGGACTAAGGTTAAAAAGTTGAAAGCAAACAACAACAAAAATGCCCCCAAATAAATAAATATGAGCTAATAAAAGAACAAAAATGAAACAAAAAGCCAAAAGAATTGAGTAAAATAAGATTAAAAAATCATTTTTATAAACAGAAGAAGCTGCTCAAGTGTCTATCAACAGATGAACGGATAAATAAAATGTGGTTTATAAAAGAAGTATTATTCAGCCACTAAAAGGAACAAATTCGCATATATGCTACGATATGGGTGAACTTTGAAAACAATGTAAGTGAAATAAACCAAACACAAAAGGACAAATATTATATAATTCCAATTATATGAATTATCTAAAATGGGCAAATTCACAGAGACAAAAAGTAGATGAAAGGTTTCCACGGTTCAGTAAGGGCAGGAGTGGGGAATTCTAGGTATATTTTTTTCAGGTGATAACAGGATTTTGGAAATAGTGATAACAGCTGTTCAACACTGTGATGTAATTAATGTCATGGAATTATACACTTAAAATGGTTAAAATGGAAAATTTTGTTACATATACTCTACTACAATAAAAAAGTCAAAAGAGATGAAAAATATTAGTATGAAATTAGAAATTAAAATACAAAAATAACAAAATATGCTAAAATATTGCAAGAACATCACTCCTAAATGCAATTTAAGGAAACTAAGGACATAGCAAGTATGCGGTAGGGGAGGTCATGTCAAAGGGGCAACAGCACCAGCAGCTTAACTCAAATAACGAGGATGAGCACATAACTTGCCAACCTGAGGTACATCTGAGAGGAAAGGGGACACTGTCAATAACTACAGATGGACAGTGTAGACTGGGACTGTCGGGGGCAACGGAGGAAATGTGCTCATTCTACATACAAGGGCAATAGGTCCTCAAGGTTGAGGTCATGCCCATGGCTTGGGGTCTGGCCAGAGTACAATGGTCCGAAAGCATCTTCTAGAGGAATACAGTGGTCAAGAATGCAAATCTTTTTTTCAATTTTTAACAGACAAGTAGCACAATTAAGTGGTTTTCACTGAAGTTTACTAATTTGGGATTCATAAAACAATCAGCATATTATTAGAGTTTATTAAGAGTTATTATAACAGCCCAGGAATTTTAGAAGGCAAATTATACTTTGAGCTGCACTGGTAGCACAGGAAGGAATTCCTAAGGTGAATCATTTTTTATAAATGTACATTTTTACAATATTACATTAGAGCTCTATAAATATATATATTCTTTTATACTTACATATGACTACAGACAATTGAGTCTGACCATTTAAAAAATCAAACCAGATTTACTGAAAAAATTAGTAACTGATCTCCTACCCATTCTTTATTTTTAAGCTAAAATTAATCTTAAAGGCCTACACAGAGGTTAATTTAAACAGTCCATACCTTACATGAGAAGTTCCGACTTGGGATGTTTCTTGCTAACTCTGAGATCCTGGGTTTATTCTGCAGACACTTGGTTAGGTGATATTTTCTCAATTTTATTCTATGGTAATAACGATCAGCGAAGTTACAGTGATTCAAGTGCTCTTTCTGCATGCATTTCCCAAGGTGAGGAATACTATACTTCAAAGCTTGGAGAAACAATTTGCTCTTCTGCTGCATGGTATCAAAGTCCCTGGTTTACGCTCCCTTAGGGGCTGCCAGCACATGAATGATTTTCATAGGAATGACTGTACAGCAGTGGGTTCTCAGGGCATATAAGATCTGCAGTTCTTAACTTTCCCCTTTGGGGCTGTGTACCCCTCAGCTTACAAATAACTGCAGACAGCTGATAACTCAGGTTAAAAGTACTGAAAACTTGTACAAGTTAGTTTCATTCAAGTCATACTTCTTGGCAGATGTGACTTAAATGTCTCTTTAGTAAGGTCAATCTTATCAGGCTCAAACTATGCAGCACTGATTCTGGTACACACATGGGCAAACTAAAAAAAAAAAAAAAAAAAAAGAAAAAACAAAATAAAAATCTGCAATAAATACAAAGACTTCATGGGGGCATCTCAGGAACTCTGAGGGCTTTTAAAGGCAAACTGGCTTTGATTTTGCATAATTCAGGTATTGGGTTGGTCAAAAAGTTCCTTCCAGGTTTTCACAAGATGTTATGGAGAACCCTAAATAAACTTTTTGGCCAACCCAATATATGCAGGATGAACTGGAAAAGACTAATTACTGAATAAAGGTAGAGAAGGGATTAGTATTTATTGAGAATTTGCTACATGCCAGATGTTTTTATATACTTGATCTAATTTAAACTTCATAGGAACCTGATAGAGTAGCTATTATGTTGATCTTACAGGTGAGCAAACTGTGGCTTAGGGAGGTTTAAGCAACTACCCCAGGTCACCTCCACAGAAAGTGACAGAGGAATGTCTATCTGCAAATAAAAACAACTGGACTTTGATGTTAAAAAGGGAATTAGCTCTTTAGTTGCAAAAAGCACTTCAGGATGCACACAGGAAATGCGATGCCATAAAGACCCGTTCTTTTTAACCTATCTTAGCAAGGTAAGTAAGGCTACTGAGTAGTTAAGTCAGAGAAACCTGGGTTCAGGTCTTTACTCCTGCACTTAGCACCTGTGCTTAGTTTCCTCGTGTGTAAAACAGAGATAATGACCCCACTAACTATTGTAAGAATGAAACAATAATTTACGTTTAACCCTTAATCAAGTGCCCGGACCGCAGTAACCACTCAGTAACCGTTGGCTACTATTTTTTGGACAGAAATATCTAGATACGTTGCACACTGTTGAACGTCATCATGAAAGTCTTCCACAAAATGTTTCTGGGTAGCAAAGGGAAAATACTGCGTCAGCTTTACCGCAGCTCGGATCCGCTACGAAGTAGCAAAATAAAGGAGAGTGGAAATAGGGAATGAGCAGCCGATACCAGCAAAAACAAAAAAATTAAATAAAGTATGAGAAAATAAAAGAAAGGCTCTAAATGACTACATCCCTGCCGGCAGCCTCCCTCCATCCATCTTCCACCCGCAGGGAGAAGACAGCCGGTTAACGATGGGGGTAGGGCAGACACACGGGTGTTCCTGGGAGAACCTATTCGTTTTCCCTGTGCATCCGAGGCGAGAGAGTGGTACCATGTGTCACGCAGTTAAGTGAAATCGGTCAAAAAGCTAGAACCAAAGGACTGAGGGATGGCTGGATGGGGAGAGGAAGAGGTGAAGGGACGAGACCCCCAGCCTACGCCCCCCAATACGTACGCAAATTGAAAGTCAGCCTGGCTCTAGATACCGAAACGAGTAAAGGCACGCCCAGAGGACCCGAAGCTCTCAGGAAGGAGTGCAGCTGTCACCTCGACCGCGTCCTGCCGAAGTCTGCGTTCTGCAGCTAGCAGAACCACTGCCTACCCAGTGTCGCCGAGAGCCAGTTTGCAGCACGCGTTCTACGTAACCCCCAACTAGCACGAGCTCTAAGCAGATTCCACCATCTTTATTGTGGTCAGGAATGGATTTTTTTTTTTTTTTTCTCCTACTTCTGAGATCATTATTGCTCAAAATACAAATCTTTTAGATCTATGCTAGTCTTCAGAACTCGAGATGAAACAGAAGAGAGAAGAACAAAAAGGGGCAGGGTCGCGCTAGATCTGCCACAGTTCTCGCACCCTCTGGTCTGCCCTCACTCAAGATGGCCACCAGCAAAATGGTGCAGTGGCGAGAGTCGCGCTGCCCTGGTTGCTAAGGAGATGCGACTACCGGAAATGCGGCATTCGGGGAGGGCTCGGGAGCTACGGCAGAGGGTGGGAGGCCTGGCGTCACAGGTCCTGACTGGGAAGAAGTAGGCAGGTCCTGGCAGGGGAGAGCCGTGGCGGCGGGACCTCGGGTATCAGAGGCTCTAGCGGGATGGAATCTCAAGTCTCTGACGCCGCAGCCGGTCAAGCAGAACAGACGGCAGGCGAGGGCCAGGCAAACAGCGGCGCCGCTCCGGGACCCGCAGCCTCGGCGTCCTTGGGTGCCGCCCGGTGGAAGCTCCTGCGGCAGGTAAGGGAGAGCCCTCTTAATTCACTATTACCTCTGGCCACTCCCCTCGCAAGCGATCTGTAGCTCCTCTACCCTTGGAAGCGCGGGGAGTTCCCTCACAATTTTACCGGGAGCCGCCTGAGGAGCGCCCCCTTGGTTCACCTACAGGTCCCACCAAAAAAGGGAGGCATCAGGTGGCATTGGTAGGGAGGGGGCAGCCAAAGCTGAGTCCTGGGAAACTCCGATCGAAGTAGAAGATTCCTTCCTAGACATTAGTCTGCATCTGAGGGACTTTTCTTCTTGCCCGCCAGTAGGGTTGGTGGAACAGCCGCTCCGCAGCCCATACTGCTCTTTTCTGCTTCTGTTTTACTTTCTTCCCCTGATTTCTTCTCCTTGCTTCTTAACTCCTGTTTCTAGCCCCAAATCTGGTCCCTCTTTTGGTGATCAGCGTGGTTGACTGTGTAGGGACTGTGACGTTGCACGTGTTGCTTCGGTTTCTTCCGTGGAGCTGAGAGCCAAGGGAGTTGTAAGAGCTGCCCCCGCCCACCCCTTCTCTTCCACGCGATAGTTAACTTGTTTATCTTCTGGTTTGAAGTGATCAGTGAAATCCTTGGCGTCTCTGTGTGTTGTTTACTGGTGGTTATCTTTTAGCACTTCGAAGATGCCGCTGTTGCTGGTAACTTCAGTGGTGTGCCCGTTTGAAAATTTTCTTATTTGACATCACTGACACTCCTTGCCAAAGTGCTTGAAGTGAAATCTGTTGTTGATACGTCAATGTTATGCTTCTGCCTGGGGTTTCCTGCTGAAACCTTTATTCAGTAGGACACTTTGCGTTTCTGATTTGTGTTTCGAGAAGAGTTTCTCAGCTACTGCCACTTTGAGATTGTGTTTAGTATTTTGGGGGTTACTTTGTTTGCAGTTGTCTGTAGTCGTCTTTTCATACTGTGGCCTTCCAATGCTGTCATGACACACTCAGAGACCTTTTCTTTGCTGACACATTGACAGCCCTTGCAGAGCATTCATGATCTGGTTTTGCTGTTAATGTTACAAATGGTATTATAGGATAATAAAATGCATGTCCTTATAGATCATTATTGTAGGAACTTTCTGTAGTGAAGTAAACAAAGTTGAATTATCAAAATAGTAAATTAAGGCTTAAAAATGATCAGTCAAACCTTATTATGATGACAAGTGATTCTTAGTAAAAATTCTAGTTGACCGTCATTTATATTCATTCTGAGTTGCTGTCTACTTTAGCATAAGAGTGAGTTTCAGCCGTGGCTGCCATTTGAACTCCCCTCACACTTTGAAATTTAATGTTTTGGTATATTTGTGCTCACTGCTTAGAGTCTTTCTATCTTCTTCTCTACTTAATAAATGACTGTTCATCCTTCAGACCTCTGTGTCAATCTCCTCTTATGTGACGCCTCTGCTGACTCCTCTGGGCTGAGTTAGACCCATACGTGTAACCTATGGGTAACCCCTTTTCACATTATTTTATGACCATTTCATTAGAATCCATCTTTCTCAGGAGAATAGGAATTCTCCCCAGGGAAAGATGTTATTTTATTAACCTCCATCTTCTGCACAGGGCCTGGGTAGTTAATTTTTAGTAGATAACTGTTATGTGTTGTGGAAAGCCTGAGAATAAGGACAGTCTTTAAGTGGCCCACAGGATCTTATCCTCAGTGCATTGTATCAGTGAGCTATTGCTGAGTAACAAATAACCACACCATCGGATATTAATACATACACATACTGTTGTATGCAATGCCATTACATACATCACATGCTGTTGCACACAACAGTGAGCATTTATTCTGTTTGTGGGCCACTGACAGGCTGCGATCAGCTGAGTGGCTCTAGGCTGCATGCTTGGTTCACATGCCTCTAATCCTGAGATCAGTTAGTTAACATGTTTTCATGGTAATGTCAGAGGTATAAGAGAGCAAATGCAACCACTGAAACATATTAATATTTTAAATATTTATTAATATCCTGTTGGTCAAAATAAGAATCTTAGTCAAGGGGGCAGAGAAAATATGTTTTTTTTTTTTTTTTCTCCCTTGGAGAGGGCAGGGGAGAAAGTGAATCTTTAAACATTTTCAGGCTCTTAGTAAATATGTTTCAAGTGAACAGACCATTTATATCTTGTGAGCATTCAGAACTGGAAAACTGAGAAATCTGAACAATACTAGAGATATGAATTATTTTTCTCTTTCTTATGGGACATCTTCATGACATCTGCTTCAGTCAGTCAGTTCAGTCACTCAGTCATGTCCGACTCTTTGCGACCCCATGAACCGCAGCACACCAGGCCTCCCTGTCCATCACCAACTCCTGGAGTCCACCCAAACCCATTTCCATCGAGTCGGTGACACCATCCAGCCATCTCATCCTCTGTCGTCCCCTTCTCCTCCTGCCCTCAATCTTTCCCAGCATCAGGGTCTTTTCCAATGAGTCAGCTCTTTGCATCAGGTGGCCAAAGTATGGGAGTTTCAGCTTCAACATCAGTCCTTCCAATGAACACCCAGGACTGATCTCCTTTAGGATGGACTGGTTGGATCTCCTTGCAGTCCAAGGAACTCTCAAGAGTCTTCTCCAACACCACAGTTCCAAAGCATCAATTCTTCGGCACTCAGCTTTCTTTACAGTCCAACTCTCACATCCATACATGACTACTGGAAAAACCATAGCCTTGACTAGACAGACCTTTGTTGGCAAAGTAATATCTCTGCTTTTTAATATGCTATCTAGGTTGGTCATAACTTTCCTTCCAAGGAGTAAGCGTCTTTTAATTTCACGACTGCAATCACCATCTGCAGTGATTTTGGAGCCCAGAAAAATAAAGTCAGCCACTGTTTCTACTGTTTCCCCATCTATTTCCCATGAAGTGATGGGACCAGATGCCATAATCTTAGTTTTCTGAATGTTGAGCTTTAAGCTAACTTTTTCACTCTCCTCTTTCACTTTCATCAAGAGGCTCTTTAGTTCTTCTTCACTTTCTGCCATAAGGGTGGTGTCATCTGCATATCTGAGGTTATTGATATTTGTCTTGGCAATCTTGATTCCAGCTTGTGCTTCTTCCAGCTCAGCATTTCTCATGATGTACTCTGCATGTAAGTTAAATAAGCAGGGTGACAATATACAGCCTTGACGTACTCCTTTTCCTATTTGGAGCGGTCTGTTGTTCCATGTCCAGTTCTAACAGCTGCTTCCTGACCTGCATACAGGTTTCTCAGGAGGCAGGTCAGGTGCTCTGGTATTCCCATCTCTTTCAGAATTTTCCACAGTTTATTGTGGTCCACACAGTGAAAGGCTTTGGCATAGTTAATAAAGCAGAAATAGATGTTTTTCTGAAACTCTCTTGCTTTTTCTATGACATCTGCTTATGTCTCCTTTTTCTCCTTACAATTCTGTGTTTCCACTAGGGCTCCAGTGCTATCTCATGGCCCTCTACCTTAACTGTCCAATATTTTCTGTATTTTACAATTAATATTCTTGGAGAGAAAATCTGGTTGACCTAGTTCATCATTTGATACCAGGTCACATGATAAATTGCTGACTTTTGAATCTAGTGCCCACTTGAATCAGATGAGGTCTGGAAGTCTATGGATCAATATCAATAGAGGCTGTGGATATTGTTCTTTTTTCTTCTTTGTTGGGTTTGACTATCCAATGGCAAAAATACTACCTCATCATCCACCCAGCTAGTGATCCAGAAGAAATAACCCTTTTCCCTAACACCCAAATCATTTCCTCCAAAACGATTCTAATAGTCCAAGTTTGAACCAATTGCTGTTTCTAGGAGAATTGTGCACTTTTACCCGGGTCATCAGCCCACACTGTGGCAAGGAAAATAACAACCCTGCCATTATTGCATAGAGTGAGGGAGGGGCATTTCCCAAGAGGACGGGATATAGAGCAGATGAAAAAGTAGCAGTGACCCTTACATGCTTACGCACATCTCATAACCACCTACAGAATGGATAATAGGGCCTAGATGTCTGTATACTTGGCTGAAGAATCCGATTAATGAAATATTTTATAGTACAATTTAAATTAAAGCAGGTAATATACATTTGAGACTGTCAATGCAGAAAGAGACAGGATGATTTCTAGAATAGAATATAATACAATTTGATTTTAGTCCCAGATCTACCTATGATGATGAGCAACCTATTTGTACCTCATTTGTAAATGAGGGAGTGGGACTAGATTTCTTTAAGATCTCTTCTGTTTCTGATTATTTTTAAGCGAAATTATTTTCCAGGGTTAGGAATAAACTAATTGTCTATTTTCTAATCCTATTATGATTTCATAACAAAGAATTTGATTTATGTTTAACATTTAAAAACAGCTTATGGGGACTTTCCTGGTGGTCCAGTGGGTAAGACTCCTTGCTCCCAATGTAGGGGACCTGGGTTTGATCCCTGTTCAGGAAACTGGATCCCACATGCCACACCTGAGAGTTTGCATGCCGCAACTAAAAAGATTCCTCATGCTGAAACTTAAGATCCCACAAGCCACTAAGACCTGTTGCAGCCAAATAAATAAATATTTTAAAAAAATAGCTATGTACTGGGTAAAATGGGCATCCGAGTGAGATCATCACAGTACATTTATCAGAAAACTGATTTTCATGGTATCAAAGAGAGCGATCTAAAACAAAATATAGACAGTATGTATAGTATGAGCCATTTAAAAATGTATTCATAGCTATATGTATATGCATAGATGGATGTTTAAATGTGCTTTTCCCAAATGGTAGAATTTTGAGTGGGTTTTTACTCTTCTATATTTAAACTTCTTTTCCAGTGAACCTGATGATTTTCAAACCATTTTTCATCTGTTCCCAGGTGTGTAGTTTTAATTATAACATCTATGAAATTGGGATATGTCTATTAGTTGATGGCATCCCAGTTAATAGGCAGCCTATTCTATGTAACATCAGAAGGAAGGAAAAAAATTGAATCTTATAATCAATGATGTATTGTATTTGATGAAATATAGTCAGGGAAAGAGAGAATTGGTTTTTTGAGAAAAAATTGAAGACCGCTGACTACCAGAAAAACAATTCCATGTGAGTGACCAAAATCCTTCCCAGAACAAGATGCTAAACAATAGGAGTACCTATTAACTTGTTGACTAATTGAGAAAGTTGGTTAGAAAGGTCAGTCATGAAAATGATACATATGCTAAAATGAAGCTACAATCTGAGTGTCAAATTGTCCTAAATAATTATAGTTAGTTCTCTAAGTTTATACAGCTGGCTTCCCACAATGAAATTGGTAGTAAACTTTTAAGCAACTTAACTTCTCAAGCAAACTTACCTTTATCTTTCCAAAACATTCAACTTAACTTTTATGGAAGAACTATAAAAATAAAATGGAATAATGATTACCACTCCTCATAATTATTATTTCATTAGTTTTTTAAATATTTAATGCATGACAGTAATAAGAACAGCTGGTGTAAAAAGCTTGTGAAAAAGGCCAATTAACTTGGCAACCAACTCAAAGGGGAAGGGCAGGAATAGTACCTTGGCACTATTCAGTTCACATGGCCCAGTCTGAATATTTAATAGAGGGAACGGAGAGGGTCCGTTAATTCAGTCAGTTACAAGAGATGTGCTGTGTTTTGTGTCCTGTTTATGTCTCCCAGTTCCTTGATAGAAAATGGCAAACAGACACCAAGAAACCATGTCTTAGAAATGGTTGTGCCTGTAGATCTTGCACTGAGAATTGTGGTTTAGATCCCTATGTAAGTGAGGAGTTGAATGATGGACTCTTCATTGGTTTTTATTGGCATCACTAGGGATCACTTTCTACAGCAGCAGCTGAGTAGGGTCATTCGTGCTCTTTCATTCCCCCCCCCCTTTTTTTTTAAATTTTATACATTGTTGTATTTATAAGGATTTTTCACATTGTTGAAGTTAAACTTACATTTCAATTGATTATAGACTTTCTACTGTAGTCACAGATGACATAGATTTTTGCGTGCTGTGTGGAACATACTTTAACCTTAAGCATATAAATTGCAATGCTCAACCCTGACCCCCGCAGTTCAAACCTTATTGACATATACATCAGTGACTGGAGGAGATTTTCTTTTTTTATGTTTCTGAGTTATTAAGATTAATAATTGGTTTTTATTGGATTCCTTAAAAATATTTAGGAATATGCTTTAGGTTAAAAATGGTGAACGGGAATGTTTTCTTGAGTTAGAAGTATGTAGCTTGTCAATCTGAAAACAAAATATTCCACCAATAATTATTTTGAAAGAAATGGACTTTAAGAAGTTTCTTTATTTTTGGCTTAGCAGTTAACGGTTCGCTGTCTCTAGAGGGTGGGCTTAGTTCCTCCCGGCATGTGGGATCTTCCTAGACCAGAGATCAAACCTCTGTCCCCAGCATTGACAGGCAGATTCTTAACCACTGGAACAGTGGGGAAGTCCTTGAAAGAAATGAACTTTTCACTGTGCAGCAAAGAAAATAAAAAGTTTAGAAGGCTCCAAGTGTGAAAGCATGTGTCTTTTTACATTCTCAGAGCTGTATATTTATTAGACTATTAATCAATAGTCTTCCTAAGAGTAAATACAACAATTTTGCAGAGATTAAATGCTTTAACCCCCATTCCTAAAATAATGCTGAATATTTTTATTTGGCTCATTTTTGTTATTTAAATTAAGACCAGAAATCTATGATTTAATTCCTAAAAAGTTTTGAGTCCTAAAAATGATGTTTTTATATGAATTTTTCTAAGAGTAAAAAAATTCACCATTTAAAAGTTTCAGCTCTATTGAGATATAACTGACAAATCATATTGTAAACTACACAATGTGATGATTTGATATATGTATACATTGTGAAAGTATTCCCCATCCCCACCCCCAATGAGTTAACACATCCATCACCTTTTTGGTTATTGTTGAAAACATTTTCATTCATTTATTTTTTTGAAGCTTTCAAACAACTGAATGTTTTCACTTTGTCTACTTGGTTTTCATTGCCTTCTTGTTCCTTCTGAGTTCTCTGTGGCAAAGAGAGGCTATATTCCTTTTTTCACATCTAGTTTTTTGCCATTTTAGAAAGCTGCTCTCTATAGGTACTTTTGGACTTCACAATTCTAGCTCAAACCCCAAACTTTATTTGTAAGGTATATAACCTTTTATATCTGAACTTTGAGTATTTTCCTTCACCACCCCATCCCATAATTCCATTTGATTATTACTTAGGGGGTTGGAAGGCAATTAATATTTACTTAGGGGGTTGGAAGGCAATATTCTAAAAGCAGTAGCTGACAAAATTATACCTTGATGGGAAATTTAAATATCCTCTCAAGTCACAAAGCTGCAGACATTTTTGATGACCTTGAAATAACTGAATCAGTAGTAAACTGAATTGATCTCCATTGCATATGATTACCTTTACTGAGTAGTGTATAGATTATGTAAATAACTGTTCCTTTTTATTTATTCTAAATATATTTTTTACTTTCTTTGAGAATTACCTTGTTGTCATATTGTAGATCATGGAATTTACTAAACTATAAAAGCCTCTTACAATTTTATACATGTGTTGATTTAATAACTTTTTACCTTAGTGATTTATAATGTCATTACCTTGACATCAGAGTAATTTAATTAGTATAAAAAGGCATTTGATTTTTGGACATTAATTGGACAAGATCTGTGGCAATTTATAATATCTACATTTTACATTTTATAACAATTTTTTTTTTGAGAGTAAGCTTTGTTTAGTGATGTGTTTTTCTTCCTCATAATCATAGATGATAGATAACAATAAGACTGTATTTTTGGTAAAAACTTTTAAAACAATTCATCCTTTTATTTTATTTATTTTTAAAATTTTATTTATGTATTTCATCTTTGGCTGTGCTTGGTCGTCATTGCTCTGCGGGCTTTTTCTCTAGTTGGGGAGAACAGGGGCTGCTCGCTAGCTGTAGTGCATAGTTTCTCATGGTGGTGGCTTCTGCTGTCACGGAGCACTGGCTCTAGGGCGCACAGGCTTCAGTAGTTGTGGCTCTCAGGCTCTAGAACACAACTCAATACTTGTGACGTTGGGGCTTAGTTGCTCCAAGGCACGTGGGATCTTCCTGGATCAGGGATCTTGCCCATGTCACCTGCATTGGCAGGCAGATTCTTTACCACCGAGCTACCAGGGAAGCCCCACCCTTTTATTTTTAAAGGAAACTCTCAAACAAGTCAAAGAGACGCGATTTTTCTGATGTTACATTTAAAAAAATCAACCGTATAAACCTTCTATATAATATAAAAATTTTAAGCCTATTTTTTCCCTCAAGGTATATTATTCAAGTTGGTATGGTTTCTTGCTTGGTTCTGATCTCAGTTTGCCTTTATGTAGTCAGGGTTCCTTTTCAGATAAGAGAAACAACTCTAGCTATTTTAAGCAGAAAAGGGCTTTATAAAGGGAATTAAGTGCTCATAAAATCTTTGGAGGAACTAAAGGAACCTACAAAGAATGAGTCCCAGAACAACACAAAAGCTGGCCTGCCAAGAGAGATGCTACCGCTACCAAAATGAAGAACTTGAGCTTCTTTCTGGGATCATTTCACATTGTCTGTGATCTCTGGTGATCAAGAAACTGTTTCTGGAACTGTAGACTCCAGAAGTACACCTTGCCTGTTCTGTGTCTACCAGCAAAGGTTTGACACTTGTACAGCGTGTGTGTGTGTATGTGTGTGTGTGTGTGCGCGCACACACATGTGCTCCATTACTCAGTCTTTCACTCTCCACTAAATTAGAGCGTGAACATTGGAACCTCTGCTAAAGCTGCTGAAGATCCAAATGTCTTTAGAACTGTTCTTACTAGCACACATTGCAGAAATGGATCTTTCTTCTTTCCATCTTTCTTTCTTTCAAATCTCATGTTAGTCCATCTGGTTAGCTAAACCAAAAGCACATCTGAAACTGACTTCTAGGGATTCTGGGAAATGTGGTTTCTAGCTTTAGCATAGGAAGGTATCTTAAAGGAAGTGGAACTGTGATGTTTGGTGCCAGGCTACCACATTCTCCAGAAGAAAAGGTGTTGAAAGTTCAAGCTCTGTAGTCAGATAGCCTGAATTTGCTTCTTACTAGCTTTCTGACCTTGAGCAAATTACCATTCCTTTTCATTAGCTTCCTCTGTCACATAATAGGTATCTATCCCATGGGGTTATTTGAGAATTTAATGAAGAGTGTGGTAAGACTTAAATTAATTCTTACTTAGATGTTTGGTGTCATTTGCTGGTGAATAGTCTGGACTTGGAGTTTTCTTTGTGGTAAAATTTTTATTTATGCATTTTATTTTTAAAATAGTTTAGGACCATTTAGACTTTCAGTTTCTGCTTGTGTCAATTTTGGTTAGTTGTATTTTTCCAGGAATTTGTCCATTTCATCTAAATTTTCAAAGTTAGTCTTCATAATATTCCTTTGCATTTTTTAATGCCTGTAGGATCTATAGTGATCTCCTTATGTCATTGAAATTTATACCTTCTTTCTTTTTTCCTTAATAGCTTCATCAGGGAAGCTATCAGTTTTATTAATCTCTTCAGAGAACCATCCCTTGATGTTGTTAATCCCTCCTGCTTTGTTTGTTTTCTGCTTTATTAGCTTTTACTCTTTTGAGGACTTAATTTGTTCTTTTTCGAGTTTTTGCAATGGATACTTAGCTTACTGATTTTTAGCATTTCCATATATTTCCCTCTTAGTATGGATTTAGCCGTCTATGGGGTCGCACAGAGGCGGACACGACTGAAGCGACTTAGCAGCAGCAGCAGCTACATTTCATGTTTTGAAATGTATTTTTATTATTCAGTTCAAAATGCTTTCTAATTTCCATTGTGTGTTTTTTGATTCATAGATTATTTAGAAGTCTATTGCTTAACTTATTTAGTTTTAGATATCTTTTTAGTTATATTTAACTTGTGACTATTAGAGTGCTTTATATATTAAAAAAACTTTACAGGAAATGTCAGATATATGCAAAATTGGAAATAATACTTTAATAGCCATTCAGGTATCTATCAGTTCAGTTCAATCACTCAGTTGTGTCTGACTCCTTGTGACCCCATGGCCTGCAGCACGCCAGGCTTCCCTGTCCATCACCAACTCCCAGAGTTTACTCAAAGTCATGACCATTGAGTCGGTGATGCCACCCAACCATCTCACCCTCTGTCATCCCGGTCTCCTCCCACCTTCAATCTTTCCCAGCATCAGGGTCTTTTCAAATGAGTCAGTTTTTTCACATCAAGTGGCCAAAGTATTGGAGTTTCAGCTTCAACAGCAATCCTTCCAATGAATATTCAGGACTGATCTCCTTTAGGATGGACTGGTTGGATCTCCTTGCAGTCCAAGGGACTCGCAAGAGTCTTCTCCAACACCACTGTTCAAAAGCATCAATTCTTCAGTGCTCAGCTTTCTTTATAGTCCAACTCTCATATCCATATATGACTACTGGAAAAACCATAGCTTTGACTAGATGGACATTTGTTGGCAAAGTAGTGTCTCTGTGTTTTAATATGCTGTCTAGGTTGGTCATAACTTTTCTTCCAAGGAGCAAGCGTCTTTTAATTTCATGGCTGCAATCACTATCTTCCATGATTTTGGAGCCAAAAAAAAAAAAAAAAAGTCTGTCACTGTTTCTATTATTTCCCCATCTATTTGCCATGAAGTGATGGGACCTGATTCCATGATCTTAGTTTTTTTAAATGTTGAGGTTTAAGCCAACTTTTTCACTCTCCTCTTTCACTTTCATCAAGAGGCTCTTTAGTTCTTTGCTTTCTGCCCTAAGAGTGGTGTCATCTGCATGTCTGAGGTTACCGATATTTCTCCCAGCAATCTTGATTCCAGCTTGTGCTTCATCCAGCCCAGCATTTCTCATGATGTACCCTGCATATAAGTTAAATAAGCAGGGTGACAATATACAGCCTTGACGTACTCCTTTCCTAATTTGGAACCAGTCTGTTGTTCCATATTCAGTTCTAACTGTTGCTTCTTGACCTGCATACAGATTTCTCAGGAGGCAGGTCAGGTGGTCTGGTATTCTCATCTCTTTAAGAGTTTTCCACAGTTTGTTGTGATCCACACAGTCAAAGGCTTTGGCATAGTCTAAAGCAGAAGTAGGTGATTTTTGGAACTCTCTTGCTTTTTCAGTGACCCAACGGATGTTGGCAATTTGATCTCTGGTTCCTCTGCCTTTTCTAAATCCAGCTTGAACATCTGGAAGTTCACAGTTCATGTACTGTTGAAGCCTGGCTTGGAGAATTTTGAGCATTACTTTGCTAGCATGTGAGATGAGTGCAATTCTATGGTAGTTTGAGCATTCTTTGGCATTGCCTTCCTTTGGGATTGGAATGAAAACTGACCTTTTCCAGTCCTGTGGCCACTGCTGAGTTTTCCAAATTTGCTGGCATATTGAGTGCAGCACTTTCACAGCATCATCTTTCAGGATTTGAAATAGTTCAATTGGAATTCCATCACCTGCACTAGCTTTGTTCGTAGTGATGCTTCCTAAGGCCCACTTGATTTCACATTCCAGGATGTCTGGCTCTAGGTGAGTGATCACACCATCGTGATTATCTGGGTCGTGAAGATCCTTTTTGTACAGTTATTCTGTGTATTCTTGCCACCTCTTCTTAATATCTTCAGCTTCTTTTAGGTCCATACCATTTCTGTCCTTTATTGAGCCCATCTTTGCATGAAATGTTCCCTTGGTGTCTCTTATTTTCTTGAAGAGATCTCTAGTCTTTCCCATTCTATTGTTTTCTTCTATTTCTTTGCATTGATTACTGAGGAAGGTTTCTATAATCTTCAACTATTTTTAACTCTGGACTACTTCAATTCATTTCTAATCTCTCATTATGCAACTCTCACCAGATTATTTTGAAGTGAATCTCAGATAACTGAGGTACCATTTTCAGATAACAACTGAGATAACAGATAAACCCAGATAACATTTTTCTATAACTATTTCAGTATGTACTTATACAAGATAACATTAAAAAATGATTGCAATGCCAAATCCTATGCAGAATAATTCTTTGATGATCTGGTCAGTTTCCAAATTTTCTCCATTGTCTCCTAATTTTTTTTACAGTGTAATTTTTTTGAAAACAGGATCCAAATTAAACTCCAAATATTGTTATTATTGATATGTTTAAGTCTTTTTAACCTATTAATAAATATTCCCTTGACATGTCTCTTTTCCAGCCCTTGCTGTCTATTTTAGAAGAAACTGGGTGTTTTGCAGAGTTTCCCATAACTTGAATTTTGCTAATTGCACTTGATCAATGAGTTCCTCTATCCCTGCATTTCCTATTTCCCATTAGAGATTTGATGAAACTCAGATTTGATATTTTTTGTTTTGTTTAGTTGGTCAAGATAATGGTGGTGTGAAATTTCATCAGTAATCACAGGGACGTGTGGTCATTTCCTTATTATGATTACCTTGGTTCATGAATTCATGAGGGAGTTGAAAATGGTGATGTTCTGTTGTTCTTTCTTCATTTATTACTTGGGCTCTTCCATTTGGATGCTTTCAGTTATAGTTTATATAGGAAAAACAGATAAATATTTGATTCTTTCTCTTCAATTACTATTTTCAAAATAAATTGGTTCTTTGCATTCTTCAGTGGTCAGCAGCGAGGCATTTAAAAATTACCATTATGAACTAATGTGTTTCAGTTTAGTTACATTTGTTATCTGTGTAAATATTCACAGTATCCCATCTTTGGCCAATGGACCCTTTCCCTATTGTCTCTTGAATCCTTTTGATATAACCTCTAATTCTGTAAGGCTTTCTTGTTTTCTTGTGTGCATGATGTTCCAGGCTTATCTTGTATAATTCCTGGCATTCTTCCTCAGCTTGCCTGCCTTATCTTAGTTCCTTGAATGTTTAGTTGCTCAGTCATGTCTGACTCTTTGCAACCCCATGGACTATAGCCCACTAGGCTCCTCTGTCCATGGGGATTCTCCAGGCAAGAAAGAATGCTGAGTGGGTTGCCATACTCTCCTCCAGGGGATCTTCCCAACGCAGGGATTGAACCCAGGTTTCCCGCATTGCTGACAGATTCTTTACCATCGGAACCACCAGGGAAGCATCTTGGTTCCTTAACCAGGGATTATTAAACCCATGCCCTTGGCAGTGAAAGCTGGGAGTCTCAGCCACTGGACCACTAGGGAATTCCCCTTACTTTGATTTAATAAAAATTGTCATTTAGAGACAGCAGTATGTGCAGCATTAAGTGAGTTCATTGCTGCTAGTTTGGGCATTGGTTTTAGACCTTTTCAGTGGTCAGATGTAGGCAATACATGTATAGTTTTAAAAAATGAAATATATCATTAATTTATATTATACTTCATTCACATGCAGGGCTACAGTGTTTTTGCTTAACCTCATTAGTCTTAACAGCTGTATTGCCTTTCTGTCTTATTTAAGAACCCAGTTTGCAATGACACCAACAAAATTACTTATTTGGTTTATCTTAACACACACACACACACACACACACATACACACACACACCCGCTCAGAATAACATACTGCTCCTGTCTGGGTGTACACACGTGCACACACACACACACAGGCTCAGAATAACATACCTGCTCCTGACTAGGTAGTATGCTTTGAAATTCAACTTTTACCCCCTAATTCTACAAACTGTTGAAAGTGCTGCTTGTCTTCTCAGACCTTCCCTTTGGAATTGAATGTCTCACAGAAAGAGTGGTCACAAAAGCCAGACTCCTCTCACTAGATTTACCTTGTTAGATATTAGACTGGTAGATCTTCAGTATCGTCCTTGTTCTCTGATGCCTTTGAGTAGTGTTTTAAAATGTTTTATGCATCTTTTCTAGTTGTTTTCAGTAAGACTTTGGTCTGAATTATCTGCCATTATCAGAAATGAAAGTCCCCTTACCTCTTAAACGTTGAACGTTGTATTTATATAATATTTGTGACCACAATATTTGGTTTTATTTCAAAGGTTCTGAAACAAAAACACCTGGATGACTGTCTACGACATATATCTGTAAGAAGATTTGAATCATTTAATCTGTTTTCAGTAACAGAAGTCAAAAAAAGGGAAACTGAAGAGGAAGCTGGCGCCTGGGTCCAATATACAAGCATCTTCTATCCTGAATACAGTATTTTCGTAAGGTAAATATCACTCCAGTTAAGATTTTTTTTTAAAGCATTTTTCTCTTGTAAAAGAAAAACAATCTACCAAGAATCGAATTGTTCATTCTATTGAATTTGCAAGCAGTCTTTATCAGAATTTAGGTTTTATAACTTTGTGTAGGGAAATACTGCTTTAACTGGGTCTTGCTATGTTCTCAGAACTAAAGAAAAAACATTCCAAGGAATGTATTGGCATTTGGAGATAAAATTCAAATCAGAGAGTTCATTTAACCGTTCTCTCATAACATTTGATATGAAAAAAAGCCAAGTTCTTCTTGAGCCTGAAAGTGAAAACAGACTTTTTCCAAACTACTCTTTAAGTAGTAGTTATTTGAAAAATCAAGCTTTGGTATTTTTCCTATTCATGTTTTGTCACTTTCAGAAGAATCTTAAAAATAGGAGGAGAAAATTCAGCTGAAAGCAGTGATATTGTGAAAAGCATACAGACTGTTCTGGTTTTAAAAATCATTAGAAAAGAGTGAAGAGAGTTAAGATACCATTTTTACAGAATTAATTTTTCTCTCCCAGTTATAGTCTAGCATGTTGCAACATTACTTCAGGTGTTTGATTTTTATAAAATCTGCCTTTTTTTACAGGATTACACATTTTGAAAGGAAGGGAGAAGCACATTTACAGTAATTGTAGAAAGAGCAAAAAGCATTTTAAGTGGAAATATGTCTGAATACAGTTTAGGTGAGTTTAGGAATAATTTTAAGAAAAATGTTTTCACAAAGGATGTCTATTTATAGTATATGTTTCTTGAACTATTTTAGTTTAAGATATCTAAGCTTTGAAAGATACTGTAACAGCTGAATATTTAGGATTTGGATAAAAATTGATTAGGGTGGTCAGGGAAGTACAGTTAGGATCTGGTTTCATAATACTGCTTTACTTAAAACTCTAAATAGGGATAAAAACTTTGGGGTTTGTGTACATTCATTGTGAAGTTCTAATTAGAACACCTCAATTGCCTGGCATTTGTGATGGAGGTGATTAGCTTAGTCCTTGATTAGGAAGGAAAGAAAACTGTATGAAATACTTACTGTATGCCAGGTATAGCACCAGGTGCTTTGATGTATTCTAATTCATGTACTCCTTCCAATAAATCTGTGAAGCGGGAATGAAGATAATTAAGCAATTCGAAGATGGAGTCTATAAGGATATTACAGAGAAGGAGAAACAGTAAGGTATAAAGTTCTAAAACTTATCTTCTGCCTCCACCATGATAAGAGGCAATAAGTGTGAACTGTGCCAAGAATAACTTCCTGATGTCTTCAAGGCCCTGGTAAGACTTAGCCAGAGAAAATGTGAACTCTTCTGTTCCTAGGAGTTTTCAAAATAAGACATTGTTTCATACTTGGAGAACACTTGGTGGAGATGACCTTGATGTAGAAGCAAGACTCTTCTCCAGCAGTGTGGCTCTTTGTGATATAACTGTTTTTGAAAGAATAAATATTTCTATGTAAATATTACACTAAATCCTATAGAAAGATTCTTTATAGAAAGAAGACAGGTGGCTGAGCTAGAATTTTGGCACAATGGCTGCCAAGATTTTTTCTCTTTTTTCCAAACTAGCTGGTATCTCTCCACATCAGTAAACATATAGAATTCTAGAGCTGAATTATGATCTTAGAATAAAAATGTATAATCATAGCAACATTAATAATGGCTGACAGTTGAGTGCCGGGCCTTGTGACAAGCACTTTCGTGAGTGGTTTACATGTACTAGCTTATTTAATCCACACAGCATCTTATGGGTAAATGCTGTTTTTATCTTCATTTACAGATGAGAATATAAATAAGTTGATTGAGGTCACACAGCCAGTGATTGATTGTGACCCTATTCAAACACTGGTGGTCTGGTTTCTCACCTGTACTTAAAAAAATTTTTGTTTTGAATTAATTACAGACTCTTAGGAAGTTGCGAAAGTATATGAGGAGTTCCATGGACCCTTCCCTCAACTATCTCCATCAGTAACATCTTATATAATGATAGTCACAGCTTGAACTTTTAACTTCTGTACATCCTGCCTCTTGTAAGTCAGTCTTGTATTCATTTTTCAGAGGAAGGGATTGAGATCTGTCATACATATAATTTCACAAGCAAATCATTGCCATTGCCATCTCCAGGGGGTCTCCCTGACTCAGGAATTGAACCAAGCTCTCCTGCATTGCAGGCAGATTCTTTACCAGCTGGGCCACCAGGGAAGCGCATGTACCCTGTGAGTGTTCAGTAAATAAAAACTTGTGATGTAATGGTTTGCTTATGAAATTATATATGTGACAGATTGTCCTTATACATGTAGGGTATCATAGGTACCCCTTTAAAACTTGGCAAGATTGGC
Organism: Bubalus bubalis; assembly: GCF_019923935.1. NCBI lineage: Eukaryota > Metazoa > Chordata > Mammalia > Artiodactyla > Bovidae > Bubalus > Bubalus bubalis. Next base: position 26,293,264 of record NC_059168.1, read on the forward strand.
AACTGAGGCAAGTGTGGATACTGAATTTATATTTAAAAAGTACAGTTTTAATGTTAGTAATATTAACAGCAGGGGTGACTTTTTTTTTTTTTTTTGATACTAGGTAATCTAGTATGCTTTTTTTTTTTAATTTTTTTAAAAATTTTATTTTATTTTTAAACTTTACAATATTGTATTGGTTTTGCCAAATATTGAAATGAACCCGCCACAGGTATACATGTGTTCCCCATCCTGAACCCTCCTCCCTCCTCCAACAGCTTTTGTTCTCTTGTGTTTTATTTTGTATTTTAGAAGGAACTTTATGTGTGTGTTGTGTTCAGTTGCTAGGTCGTGTCTGACTCTTTGCAGCCCTGCGGCCTGCAGCCTGCAGCCAGGCTTCCCCATCCTTCACATCTCCTGGAGTTTGCTCAGATTCATATCCATTGAGTTGGTGATGCTAGCTAACCATCTCATCCTCTGCCACCCCCTTCTACTTTTGCTTTCAATCTTTCCCAGTATCAGGATCTTTTCCAATGAGTCGGCTCTTTGAATCAGGTGGCCAAGATACTGCAGCTTCAGCTTCAGCAAATCCTAAAAGATGATGCTGTTAAAAGTGCTGCACTCATTATGTTAGTAAATTTGGAAAACTCAGCAGTGGCCACAGGACTGGAAAAGGTCGGTTTTCATTCCAATCCCAAAGAAAGTGAGAGTATTGTGCCAAAGAATGTTCAAACCATTAGACAGTTGCGCTCATTTCACATGCTGGTAAGGTTAGTGTCAAAATCCTTCTTCAAGCTAGGCTTCAACAGTATGTGAACTGAGAATTTCCAGGTGTACAAGCTGGATTTAGAAAAGGCAGAGGAACCAGAGATCAAATTGCCAACATTAGTTGGCTTGTCAAGAAAGCAAGGGAATTCCAAAAAAACATCTACTTCTGCTTCATTGACTATGCGAAAGCCTTTGTCTGTGTGGATCACAACAAACTGCAGAAGGAACTTTATAGCACCTTCAAAATGTGATGCAGTGTATGTAGAAAATAATTCATTGGGTCATGTTTTCATGAAGCTTAAATTACAGATATGGGCCAATTATAATCTAATTTTCTAGGTTATTTTAAACTCCAATCATGATTATGTAATTTGCTTGCATATACATATAATCAGAGTTTCAATAAATCAAAATGTTCCCTTGATATTTTTTAAAATGTTCCTATTTTAATGTACAAATAATGTACAAATCTAGTTTCCTCTAACTAGTAGATGTAAGACTGAAAAAATAAGGCTTTAGCCATTTGTTTTTGAAAGAGCTCCAAAGTAAGTTGCATCTAGAATCATGTTTTTTAAACCTTGTCCTTCTGAAAATCTTTGTTCTTATGCAGCCTTTGAGGACCCATTCCACTCTCTGGCTTACTGTTTCTAATTTTGGTGTCCACCTTTTTTTGTAATCAAGGTAAAAAGTAATCATTTTAACCACTTTGAATTGTGCAATTAGTGGTTTTTAGTACATTTACAATGTTGTGGAATCATCACCACTCTCTAATTTCAAAAATTTTTCATCACCATGAAATGAAGCCCCAATTCCCATTACTAGTAACTCTCCATCTTACTCCTTCCTCTTCCTCCTGGCAGCCACTTACCAACTTTCTATCTATGTGCTGCTGCTGCTGCTAAGTCGCTTCAGCCATGTCTGACTCTGTGTGACCCCATAGATGGCAGCCCACCAGGCTCCCCCGTCCCTGGGATTCTCCAGGCAAGAACACTGGAGTGGGTTGCCATTCCCTTCTCCAGTGCATGAAAGGGAAAAGTGAAGGTGAAGTCGCTCAGTCGTGTCCCCTATTCTGGACATTTTATATAAGTAGAATCATATGATATATGCCCTTTTATGTTTGGCTTCTTTCACTTAATGTAATGTGTTTTGATTAATCTATGTTACAGCATATATCAATACTCCATTCCTTTTTTATGGCTGAATAATATTCCAGTGTATGGACAATTCCATATTTTGTCTATGCATTCATCAGTTGATGAATATTTGGGTAATTTCTATTTTTTGGCTATTATGAATAATGCTACTAAGAGACTTACTTGGTGATCCAGTGGTTAAGAATCTGCCTGCCAATGCAGGGAACTCAGGTTTAGTCAGGGAACTGAGAGCCCACATGATTCAGAGCAACTAAGCCCGTGTACCACAACTGATGAGCCCACACTCTACAGCCTGTGAACCACAACTACTGAACCCATATACCCAGCTACTGAAGCCCACATGCCTACATCCCATGCTCTGTAACAACAGAAGCCACTACAATGAAAAGATTGCCCGCCACAACTAAAGTAGCCCTTGCTTGCCACGACTAGAGAAAGCTCACGTGCAGCAATGAAGACCCAGCAGAGACATAAATAAAATAAAAATTTTTTAAAAAAGGAGAGAAAAATAATGCTACTATGAACATTCATGTATACATTTTTATGTGAATGTATAATTTTTTAATTCTCTTAGGTGTGTCCTGAGGGGCAAGATTATACATGAATATATAACTTTTTAAATCATAAGTGTTTCCTGAGGGGCAAGATTACTGGGTCATATAGTAACTCTTTATTTAACTTTTTGAAGAATGTCCAAATTGTTTTGTGCAGTGGCTGTGCCATTTTACCTACTAGGAATATAAGAGAGTTCTAGTTTCTCCCCATGCATGCAAGCTCCTATGATTTTTCCTATATTATTATTATTTTTATGATTACCATTCTAGTATGAAGTGATATCTTACTGTTGTTTTGATTTGTAGTCCCCCAGTGACTAAGTATGTTTTACGTTTTTTCATGTGCTCATTGGCTATTTGTATATCTTATTTGCAGAAATGTCTCTTCAAGTCCTTTGCCCATTTTTATTAAGGTTGTTTTTCTCTGTTGTTGAATTGTGAGAGTTCTTTATATATTCTGGATAGTTGAACCATATCAGATGTGTGATTTGCAAATAATTTGTCTCATCTTGTGGTTTATCTTTTCACTTTCTTGATAGTGTCCTTTGGTATATAGAAGTTTTCAGTTTTGTTCAAGTTCAATGTATCTTTTATTTTATTTTATTTTTGTCATTTGTTGTTTGTGTGTTATGTGCCGTATTTAGCCCTCTTGTACCTTTATGAGTGAAAGTTATTCAGTCATGTCTGACTCTTTGCAACCCCATGGACTGTAGCCTGCTAGGCTCCTCTGTCCATGGGATTCTCTAGGAAAGAGTCCTGGAGCAGGTTACCATTCCCTTTTCCAGGAGATCTTCCCAAATCAGGGATCGAACCCACGTCTTCTGCATTGCAGGTGGTTTCTTTACCATCTGAGCCACCAGGTAGGCTTCAAATTTTTCTCTGATAGCTTTTTTTTTTGCTCTTCAAATAATTGTTTGCCCCAGTGACTTGCTCCTTATTTCTTACTCCATGGGCCATTCCTGGGAAAAATCAAAGGTCCTTAGTACTAGCATAGCTTTAGGTGCTTGTAAAAATGGTTGGTTGACTTTTGGAGGAAGAAACTGGCTACTGGTAAATTTTCTTTCAGCTTTATTGAGATATAGTTGACATATATTGACATATATTTATTGAGATATAATTAACATATACCATTGTGTAAATTTAAGATATATACTGTGTTGACTTCAATCACTTATCTATTGCAGAATGATTAGCACCATACTATTAGCTAACACCCCTATCATGTCACATGATTATCATTTCTTTTTTGTGGCTAAAGACCTAGGAAACAGTTAAAGCTTTGGAATTTAGGAGAAACATGGAGTGAACTTTTTATATCTTGGCTATGTTAGCAAAAAGTTGTCATCATTATACAACATTAATTATCAGTGTAATGGAAAGATTGAAGTTTGAGAAGTTCCCTTCCTTCTTGAGAAGTTGAGAAGTTCCAATACAATCCTGCTTAGGTAAACAGTTGAAAGATGAAGGGTAGACAAGATCTTATAGAGTTGACACTTGAATAAAGTAGATATTATTGTTGTTGTTCAATTGCTAAGTCATGTCTGACTCTTTGCAATCCTATAGACTATAGCCTGCCAGACTTCTATGTCCGTGGAGTTTTTCAGGGTTGCCATTTCTTTTCCCTGGGCATCTTCCTGACTCAGGTCTTGAACCTGCATCTCCTGCGTTAGCAGGTGGCTTCTGCACTCCTGAGCCACCAGGGAAGCCTGAATAAAGTAAATAATTCTGAACAAAGAACAATCCTTGGGTTTGGAGCAAAGGAAAGGGAACTTGAAATAATCAAACTGAATATTTACCACACTGTGTCCGTGGTAGTTTTCTTACAGTTAGCACTAATCTGTATACCACTGAGGACAATGATTGTTGACCTTTTTCTTTCATGAGGTGCCATCTTTTAGGGTTTCTCAACTTCATAGATAATTGCTTTTCTTCTTGTAAGTTTTTAGAGGTATGGGATTAGTTCTCCTGTTTCCCTATCCCTGATTCGATTTAATGTCACAGGGTTTACTTTCTGTTCTTGGCTTCAACAAATAAGAATTCTTGGCTTTCTGTTCTTGGCTTTCAAGAAGATGAGTTTTGTGTCACTTTCTGTTTTAAATACTGCCTTTAACTTTTAAACATGCATTTTACCTTAATTATCCCAGTTTCTGCTGTTTAGAAATATTTAACTTGTTGCAAAATATATGTACCTTTTTTTTTTTTTACTCTTGTCTCAGATTTCTTTTCAAATGTTTATTTCATCCTGATAGAGAGAGAGACAAAATGCATGAGAGAATCTCTTTATTAAAACTAGACCATTAAGCAGTTGCTGTTTTAGGTATTTATCCTAAGGAAATAATCAGAAAAGATCTCAATGCTATTTCTATAAGGACGTTTGTTGAAGTAATATGCATAAAGCACAATAGTGGGCATAGTCTAAAAATCCAACATAAGATGTTGGTTCAACAAATTGTGGTGCAATTATTTACTGGACTACTTGGCAGCCATTAAAATCATGTTGCAGGAGAATATTTAATAATGTGAGAAACTTTATAATATGTTAAGTGAAAAAAGTACAAATGCAAAATCGTATGGACAGTGTGCTCTGCTATTTAATGACAGGTCTGTGAACGTAGCATAAAATTTGAAGGCTATATACCAAACTATTAACTGTAGTTACCTCTGCATGATAGGATTATGGGCAGTTTTTCCTTGAGGAAGCTATATATTGCTTTGATCTTCAGGAAAAAATTTTTTTTGAGCTCTATACTGTATTGCTGGTCATTTTAATAGCTTCATCTTGTGTTTCAGATGTTAAATGCTTTGTTCTTTCTCTTCTGACATGTGTGCTATGGTTTTTTTCCATGTTACCGTAAATAACCTCTTCTAGAATCTTGCATCCACAGAGAAGATTCAGAATCTTCGTACCAGTGATGAAAGTTGGATTTGTGGTTGATAGCTTCATTGCCTTAGGTTATGATACTGTTGAGGCCAATAGTAATGGCAGATAACTTTCTGCATTCTCCCTTCATCACTCTTTGAGGGAACTAGGTCTCTGCGATAGAAATAAAAAGTTCTTCTGAGAAGGGTATTGCAGTTGACATGTATTTTCTTACTGTATCTATTAGCTCTCTAGGGCTCCCAGAACAAAACACTGCAGTTTGGATGGCTTTAACAGCAGGTGTGTTTGCTCACAGTTTGGAGTCTGGGAGCCTTAGATCTAGGTGTTGCAGGCTTGGTTTCATCCAAGGCCTCCTGGACGTGTGTATGGGGCTGTGCCCTTGCTGCCTCTTCCCGTGGTTGTCCTTCTGTGCACAGGCCTTGTCTCTGTGTGTGTTAATCTTCTTTTTGTGTAAGGACAATAGTCGTTTTGCATTATGGCCCACCCTAATGACCCAATTTTAACCTGATTAGCTCTTTGAAGGCCCTTCTGAGGGATGGGAGCTGGTTAGGGCTTCAGCATATGAATTTGGGGAGGGGGCGCAGTTTAGTCCGTAAAAATGTGCATCATTCATGATAAGTTTTTGTGTCAAAGTAAGAGTCTGACACGACTGAGCGACTTCACTTTCATCTTTGACTTTCATGCATTGGAGAAGGAAATGGCAACCCACTCCAGTGTTCTTGCCTGGAGAATCCCAGGGACGGGGGAGCCTGGTGGGCTGCTGTCTATGGGGTCGCACAGAGTCGGACATGACTGAAGCGACTTAGCAGCAGCAGCAGCAGCAGTGTTGATAAAGTAAATTTTATTGTGAATTATTAATGCTTATTATAAACTATTCAGTTCAGTTCAGTTCAGTCGCACAGTCGTGTCCGACTCTGTGACCCCATGAATCACAGCATGCCAGGCCTCCCTGTTCATCACCAACTCCCGAAGTTCACTCAAACTCATGTTCATCGAGTCGGTGATGCCATCTAGCCATCTCATCCTCTGTCACCCACTTCTCCTCCTGCCCCCAATCCCTCCCAGCATCAGGGTCTTTTCCAATGAGTCAACTCTTCGCATGAGGTCATCAAAGTATTGGAGTTTCAGCTTCAGCATCAGTCCTTCCAGTGAACACCCAGGACTGATCTCCTTTAGAATGGCCTGGTTGGACCTCCTTGCATGCAGTCCAAGGGACTCTCAAGAGTCTTCTCCAGCACCACAGTTCAAAAGCATCAATTCTTCGGCACTCAGCCTTCTTCACAGTCCAACTCTCACATCCATACATGACCACTGGAAAAACCATAGCCTTGACTGGACATACCTTTGTTGGCAAAGTAATGTCTCTGCTTTTGAATATGCTATCTAGGTTGGTCATAACTTTGCTTCCAAGGAGTAAGCGTCTTTTAATTTCATTGCTGCAATCACCATCTGCAGTGATTTTGGAGCCCCCCAAAATAAAGTCTGACACTGTTTCCACTGTTTCCCCATCTATTTCCCATAAAGTGATGGGACCAGATGCCATGATCTTTCTTAGTTTTCTGAATGTTAAGCTTTAAGCCAACTTTTTCACTCTCCTCTTTCACTTTCATCAAGAGGCTTTTTAGTTCCTCTTCACTTTCTGCCATAAGGGTGGTGTCATCTGCATATCTGAAGTTACTGATATTTCTCCCAGCAATCTTAATTCCAGCTTGTGCTTCTTCCAGCTCAGCGTTTCTCATGATGTACTCTGCATATAAGTTAAATAAGCAGGGTGACAATATACAGCCTTGACGTACTCCTTTTCCTATTTGGAACCAGTCTGTTGTTCCATGTCCAGTTCTAACTGTTGCTTCCTGACCTGCATACAGGTTTCTCAAGAGGTAGGTCAGGTGGTCTGGCATTCCCATCTCTTTCAGAATTTTCCGCCGTTTATTGTGATCCACACAGTCAAAGGCTTTGCCATCCTAAAGAACTACAGCTGTAAGTTATATAGGGGAGCATGTAGAAGATTGTAGATGTATTAGCAACAACTTTTTTTAATCACCACTGGAAAAGTAACTCAGACTCTATGACCTGTTGACAGTTGGGTTCGTTTATGAAGAATAGTATCTTTTATAACTATTAGTAAAATAGCAGTTATCAAATATTTAAAGGGCCATCAAGTGAAGAGAGATGAAAAGGAACAGAATTAAGATTGGTGGGCAAGATACAAAACATTTGCCCCCTGGCATGTAGAACTCCCTATAAATGGAACGTGCAGACTTGAAAGTTGGTTAGTTCTTTGTGACTAAAGTTCTGAATTTGTTGGGCCATTAAAGAGGAAATTATGTGTTATGGAGTGTGGTTATGGAGGTCGATTACTTATTTTTAGATTCTCAAAGTGTGGAGTTTTGTTGTCTCTAAAAAGATAAATAATTTATCTCACACTTATATAATTAAAATAATAAAATAATTATTAGTACTTTAAAATGTAGGTTAATCATCAAGAAATGCCATTGCATTAAATATCCCAAAGACTAGTCTGTTCTTTTCCTTCTCCCTCTAGTGGGCAGCTGGAGAAGGAAATGGCAACCCACTCCAATACTCTTGCCTGGAAAATCCCATGGACGGAGGAGCCTGGTAGGCTACAGTCTATGGGGTTGAGGAGAGTCGGACACGACTGAGTGACTTCACTTTCCCTTTTCACTTTCATGCACTGGAGAAGGAAATGACACCCCACTCCAGTGTTCTTGCCTGGAGAATCCCAGGGACGGGGGAGCCTGGTGGGCTGCCATCTATGGGGTCGCACAGAGTCAGACTACTGAAGCGACTTAGCAGCAGCAGCTAGTGGGCAGAAATACTTTAAAAACATAACATGGAAAGGTTTGTTAGTATTCAGTATGTCACAATGCATAGTCTCAGCTTTAAATAATTAATAAATGTTAATATGTCAGAGTCATTAAAGAAAATGCTTTATTCCTTTCTAGGCATAATAGTGGATCTCTGAATGTTGAAGATGTTCTTACCAGCTTTGACAATACAGGAAATGTCTGTAAGTTATATACTTACTTTATAGAAATAATTTTAGTGTTTTAAAAGTCAATTTTTAATCGTTTTTTTTTCAGTGTTTATTGACTAGCGTATGTATGTGGGTGTATCATAGAAACTCCTGCTGTTTTTAGCTGCATAATAAGCCTCATATAAGATGCACCTACTAAGTGGGATAGGGCAGTTTTTATACTTGGCAGTTTTGTGTGTGTACAACCCACGTGCATTTGAATCTTGGTTCTGAAATTAATCTTGAGCAATTTATATTGTCTCCAGGGCCTCATTCTTTTTCATCTCTTAGAACTGAATATAATGTATATAAAGTGTGTAATGTACTACATTCCTCATAGTTTATACTCAGTAAATGAAATTTTTTATTATTACCTGTGGTGAGTACCTCTAAAGCGTTTAAGTTTTTTCTAATAAGGAAGATAATATTATTAAGGATTATTCTGATGTGGTAAAATAAACTATTTTGATTGAACTAAGTAGGGCAGAAGGAACCCTGGATTCTCTAGTACTATCCCTTTTGTTTCTTGTTTCCATTTTGACCTTTTCAATTAATCAGTCAGACAGAGGGGCTGTCTCTCCCTTCTTTGCTGTGTTTCGGGTGTGTGCATTTCCACTTCTTGTTCTCTTTCACTGGAGAATAAACCCAGAACATTTTTCCTTGCTGCTAATATACTTTAATAGAATATTTTTGTTTTATTCATTATTATAATATTATAGAATATATTATCTTTTGATCTAAGCCTTTAATTACATCATGATGGATTTCTCCACTGAGAAAATCATTTAATCATAATGTCATACAATGATAGAAATCAAACAAGAATCTTTTTATATCATGATATTAAACAATATACCATGATAGAAGCTGTGTACTTCTTTCTGTGTGCTGCATAGGCTATTTTCCTTAAGATAGTGGATTATCAGTGAAATATGACCATTTTAAATGTAAAAATTATCTTCAAGTGCTTTTCTTCTCAAAAGAAATTTTATAACTGTGACCACTTATTGTATGAACTACAATAACATACTCAGCAAGAAGTACTCATTTTAGATCAGCATAGAATAATGTCCAGCAATACTCAGGCAATAATCTTGTTCTTATGCCCACATAATGGCAAGCTTTTGATTGCCGAGAAAAATATTTATGTATTTTGTCACTAAGAAGTCTAAATATCCTAAAATTATCCTAAAATATTTAAAATGTAATTTTATTTTTTGTGGACAGTGATAGGCATACCTTTTAGTTTTTATGTGCTGATGCTGGCTGAGTTCTTTCCCAATATTTTTACTGGGGGTTGGGGCAAAGTCTGGGTTCGGTTCAGTTCAGTTCAGTCGCTCAGTCGTGTCCGACTCTTTGCAACCCCATGGACCGCAGCACTCCAAGCCTTCCTGTCCATCACCAGCTCCTGGAGCCTACCCAAACTCATGTCCATTGAGTCGGTGATCCCATCCAACCATCTCATCTTCTGTCATCCCCTTCTCCTCCTGCCCTCAATATTTTCCAGCATCAGGGTCTTTTCAGATGAGTCAGCTCTTCACATCAGGTGGCCAAAGCATTGGAGTTTCAGCTTCAACATCAGTCCTTGCAATGAACACCCAGGACTGGTCTCCTTTAGGATGGACTGGTTGGGTCTGGGTAAGGAATGCTAATGGTAGTTGAGATGTTCTCCTTTAGTTCTTTGATAATGTAAATATCATTAAGTCAGGCTTTGCTGTGCTTAGTTGCTCAGTTGTGTCCAACTCTTTGTGACTCTATGGACTGTAGCTTGCCAGGCTTCTCTGTTGACGGGAATTCTTCAGGCAAGAATACTGGAGTGGGTTGCCATGCCCTCCTCCAGGGCATCTTCCCAGCCCAGGGATCGAACCCAGGTCTTTAGCATTGCAGGCGGATTCTTTCCCGTCTGAGCCACCAGGGAAGCAGGTCAGGCTTATGCATGTGTAATTTAGGAACATCATCCTAAAATGCTATATGTGAATTAAAAAAAATTTTTGTTTTTTGGCCATGCCACATGGCATGCAGGATCTTGTGGAACCCTCACTTTTCTGTAGCAGAAGTGCAGAGTCTTAACCACTGGACTGCCAGGAAGTCCTGAATATGGATTTTTGGTTTGGTAATGTGAAAATCAAGTATTGTTCCCAGTGGCTCAGTATGAAATAGGGCCACTAGCTGGCAGCATTATGTAAAAAAATATTTTTTTCCTTAAGGTCTAAGCTATTATTTTGTATATGAATAATATATATATACTTCTCAAACATTTTTTCCCATCAACTTGTCTGCACCTACCCTCCTCCTCAAGTTGTTGTTGCATTGACAAATGGAGATATTGTATGGTTACGTTTTTTTTTTTCCCGCTGCTGCTCATTGTTTGGTAGAAAGACTTGAGTCTTTGGAATTAGAACCACCTAGTTTCTTGATTCTGAAATTAATCTCAAGCCATTTTATATTATCTCCAGGAGCCTCAGTGTTTTTCATCTCTTAGAACTGGTTATAATGTATTGAAGTGTATAACATACTACATCCCTCATAGCTGATGCTCCGTAAATGAATCTGCTGTTACAGTGATGAGTACCTATAAAGCTTTGCAGTTTTTGTCTAATAATGAAGATAGTATTATCAAGGATTATCTTGATGTTGTAAAAGTAAAGTATTTTGATTGAACAAGGTGGGAAAATAGATCAAATTACAGAAACAGTAATTTACTAAAATGTTTTGTCATACATATGGTCTTAAAAACCTGAATGTATAGCCTAAGTAATAATTCAGTAACTTCTAAGTAATAGAAGAGGTGATAAAAATAAAGCTTATTAAAACATGTTTTGTAGTATTTATATTACTCTTTAAGAAAAATCTATAATGATATTTCAACTTAATGTAAAATTGGTAAAGTCCTGTTAAAGTAAGTCTTGATTATAACTTTCATATAATTTTTGTCAAGGCTTAAAGTGATCAAGTTTTGAAAAAGTGGTTTTTTCACTTGATGTCTCAAATATTTGATTGTAGTGTAGTAGTGACATTAGGGGCTTCCCAGGTGACTCAGAGCTAAAGAATCTGCCTGCCAATGCAGAAGACACAGGAGACATGGATTCAGTCCCTGGATTGGGAAGATCCCCTGGTAGGAAATGGTAACTGACTCCAGTATTCTTGCCTGGAGCATTCCACGGACATAACAGCCTGGTGGGCTACAATCCACGGTGTCGCAGAGTTGGACACCACTGAGCAGGCACAATGACATTAGATTGAGTTTGTGACAGGAAGGCCCAGCAGAGGGTGCTACGATCACAAGTCTATCTCACAGCTCAATATAATTGGACTAAATAACTTGAATAGTAAGCCTAAGCTTTCATCACGTAAACAAGAAAAATGTATGTTTAAATGTTTATCTCTGATTTATTTCTTATATATTTAATATATTCAGCAATTCACTAATAAATAGATTTTCTTAACTGATGTGTTTAGTTCATTTTTTACTCATTTAGTAAGTATCAGTTTAATTTTCACACTTCTAGCTTTAAATACAGGAATACTTTTAGTTCATTTTTTACTCATTTAGTAAGTATCAGTTTAATTTTCACACTTCTAGCTTTAAATACAGGAATACTTTTGGTCTTGTTAATCTTTATAGAGAAATTTCTATACAGAAAAAACAGTTCCTAAATCATTACCATGGTAGAACACTACTATCATGCTGAAGAATATTTGGGATGAGGAAAAAACGTTTTTAATATGATACCAGGAGAGAACCAGTAGGTGGAATTATCCATTTATTCAGGAATTAGTTTCTGGGTTAACATAGCTTCCTGATAATAAAAAAATAATTTAATTAAAGTACTTTATAGTTAACAACCCCCTGTACATGTTTATACAAAACATACATATGAGAATATATATAAAATATATTTGTGTTTACTGGAACCATTAATCTCAATTTCCAGTTAACTTCAAAAACAAGTAATGCTTTTATTCATTATAAATTTTCAAAGCGGAGAGGATCACTCTTACTGCTTGAAGTTGTTTGTGCTCTCATCAAAAAGATTTGGAAAAATCTTTAATTTTGGAAAATAAATGAAACCTCTAGATATTTTCTTATTTGGTGATATATTAGAAAAGAAAATATTCCTTATGTTTGCCTCTACTATTTTAAATGTATGACTTGCAAAGTGTTGTATGTTTTTGAGATATCCTTTCAGTATCTGCATTCCTTTGAATGTTGTAGGGAGAAATTAAAATGAACCTCACACAGTCTTTTCTGCATAATAATTCATTGCTCCATAGGATACGACCCCAGTCTTATTTTTATAATACTTATATTTGCTGTTGTGAAAAACAAATTATTTTGAAAGTCAAACTTCTTTTTTGCTTACCTCTAACTAGGGATAGGTGTTCATATTTTGTCTTTGGAGTCTGGTACTTGAGAACATACTTCTTTTTAAAGTATCAAAGCTACTTTGTGGAAAGATCCTGTCTGCTATTGATTCATTGTGCCTGGAAAGAGATGCCATCAAGCTCCCTAGGGATAAGTATAGGATGCATCCTTCACTTCAGACCAGGTGCTAGCTTCTTTTGTGTTTCATGTAACATGTCACGCAGATACTTTGGGTCACAAGAGAGTACTCTGTGGCAGATCTCTGGCTTCTGTTTTCTCTGCCGGCTGAGCCTCCTTTCCAGCCAGTCCCTGACCTCCAATCAAAGAAATCCCATCATGCCGTATTTCTTCTGAAAGCACTTTCTCTTTCTCCACCTCATCTCTTTCCTCCACTGAAATGATTTAAAAAAAAATGATTCTCTTCAGCCCTTAATCCAAATTTTACTGCATAGTATATAGTACGACTGTTTGCTACTCGGTGCGGGGAATATAATTGCTTCATTTGAACTCTTTGTTTTTTTTTTAATCACGTTGTCCTTTGGACAGCATGGACAAATAATTAATACTTCTCATATAATTTATTGATACAATATATACAATATAATGTGTATAAGCCATTAAAGGCTTTGGAAGTCAATAGTTACTGTATATTATTGCAATAATCTACTATGAATCAGGAGTCCTGGCTAGCACAACAGTGCCACTTAAATTTGAGAAATATATTGGTAACATTCCTTCTGCTATTCTTTGAAATAATTTTTTTTCTCCTCACTGAGCTACACAACAGGACTTTGTGATGGTTGATGTCTCATGACATCAACCTAGAGAAATTTGTAGACTTTCTACCTTGTATACTCTTACATGCGAAAATGGTGATTTTTTTTCTCCCCAACAAATCCTGGGTCTAACCTTGACTTTAAATGCACACAGCTGCAGTCTCTTGTTTCTTGGTTCTTTCTAGGGGTCTCATAGTTGGACCTGTTTTGTGATGTATCCAAAACTCATCTATTTTGGGTTAGTAATTAAGCAAATATTCTTGTTGAAATACAAAATGTTTTCAATTTCTACCTATATTTGGGAGACCAAAGTTGACTTGTCTCTTAGGAAATACAATCCAAATTTTTAGTTTTTCTTTTTCATTTTTATTGTGTTATGTAGTTAATGTCTGTAATATTGGTGGAATTATTTCAGCTTCAGGAGTGTCAGATTGGATTTAAAGTTTTTCCTCATTCAAATAAAGGCATATTGTGTTTATATCTATGTATGTAGACATATATACATTTATGTAGGTGTATGTATATATTCTTGGTAAGAGTGTGTGATTAAAAAATGAGAACTTTGGTCTTTTGTGGGTAATTGCTCTATTTTTAATGTAGTGGGATCATGGAAGCATTCTGGAATATGAAGCTGAGGTTTTAGCTCTGCCAGTTACTTGCTGTGTGATTATAGGCAAGTTTTTAAACAGATCTTAACTGTTTACAATTGAATAAGAAACAATAACTACCTTTTAGTGTAGTAAACATAATATTAGGTAATGTGAAAATACTGTGTAAACTGTAGGTAATATTTGTATTAGTATTTTGTTGTTAATACTAATATCATGTCTCATTTATTCTAAGACCTTTTTAATATCTTTGATATTGGAAAATAACACAAAATAGGAAATATTTTTGTGTTTTAATGTTTTACATTATTTTGTACATGAAAACATAGTGCAAAGTCACATTATGAAAAGTGTAATATTACTGCAGAAATACATATGTAAATCAGTGTTTTAGAAAAGAAACTTCAGAAAGACAAAAATATATGTGATTTATTATGTGATAAAGATGGAATTTCAGTGGGAGTGGAAAGGATGAATTCTTCAATAAATAGTATTGTCTAGGAATTTAGAAAAAAATAACAAATGAAATCTCTTCCTTTATACTATGTAATTACCAAAATTAATTTAAGATAGTTAAATATTTAATTAACAAATTCTAACACTTCTAGATATTTCAGATGAATACTTTTAAGATATTGAAATAAGTAAGGCCTTTCTAAGTGTGACCCAAGTCCTATGAATTTAAAAATAGATTGACTAAATAAAGATTTAAAGTCACTTTATTCAAAAAGTAGCAAAAAAGTTGAAAGAGAAATGACAAACTGGTAATTATTATTTATGACATATACGTGGACAAAGATGTATTCTCTTTATTGTGTGAAGAGCTCCCACAAAGAAATAGCAAAAGCAGGCTGTAGATCTATAAGAAAAAGACAAAGCATAGTGAAAATTAGAAAAAAGTAATTCACAAAAACAATGCCAATGCTCTATAAAGACATCAAATGATTATTTTACTAGTAAAGAAGTAATGAAATGCAATTAAAACAGTGAGAATTATTATCAAATTGGCGAAGATGAGCAACAATAAACAATAATCAGTGAATTGCAGGTACGTCTGCATTCTCATCTACCATTGGTGGGAGGGTACATTGATTCTACTTTTCTAGAGGCAGTCTGGCGATATCTTTCATAATTTTTAGTACCCATATCATCTGATTAATAATTCTTTTTCTAAGAAATAATGCAGCCAAAATGTAAAGGTGGAATGTAAAGGAATTCATTATAGCACAGTGAATAACTGGAAAAAAACAAATCTTTAATTTTAGATGACTGGTTAATTATGGATATTTCATGAAATGGAATATTTTATAGCTGTACAAGGCTTTAAAGGATATTGGGTTAAAAAATTACTACAGGGAATATGATTCTATTTCTGTGACGTACATAGCTACTAATGAAGTAGCTATGTGGATGCATAGTTGTTGTTGTTCAGTCGCTAAGTCATGTCCAGACAAAGCGTGGTCCACTGCAGAAGGGAATGGCAGACCACTCCAGCATTCTTGCCCTGAGAACCTCATGAGCAGTATGAAAAGGTGTATGCATAGAACTGTGTCTAAATGTTCACAGTGTTTTGTTGGGGTATTGGAGTTATGGATGGTTATCACGTTCTTCTTTATACTTTTCAGCATTTGATTTTTTTTTATTGTATTAGACTTCTATTAGGCAGTGTCATTTTTATTTTGAAAAAAGTGAATACTCTTTAATTTCAAAATTGAGTGATAATTTTGGTTTTTTTTTGACTGAAAGCTGTGATAAAATCTCAAATTGCTTAGGACAATACTGTGGGAAAAAGGAGCAATTAATTTTACTACTGAAAAAATATAAAGTAGTTTATTTTTAAACAGTGCTTTTGTCCAAGGAACTCACATCACTGTTAGATATTAATCTGTTAATTCCCCCAATACACTTGAAAGAAGTCAAAGATCAAATCATTCTAGGCCTATATTAGGTTGTGGGAGTTAAAAGAAGTTAAAAACTCAGTCAATGGAAGAAAATTGAGCTTGAGCATAGGTAATTTATAAGTTCTGTTGAAAAACAAATTTTAAGGTTCAGTTAGTGGGCATAGGTAATGGTCAGCAGCCCTGAGACTATAAGGATCCCATGGAGAAGGGAATGCTAACCACTCCAGTATTCTTGCTTGGAAAATTCCGTGGACAGAGTAGCCTGGCAGGCCATAGTCCGTTGGGTTGCAAAAGAGTCAGACACACCTGAGCAACCAACAATTGAGACTGTTGGAGGCCCCGGTGAGAGTGGGGAGCTGGTGATAGTATGCAACACTGGTCTGGATTTGGCTCGTAGGCCATCTTGAGAATTGCAGTGTGTGTGTGTGTGTGTGTGTGTGTGTGTGTGTGTGTGTGTAGCCTTCATTAGAAAGACTTCTAGAGGGTAGTTAGAAAAGATTTCCAGGGGTAGGTTAGGTCTCTAGATGGTAGTTTTCTGAGCTATATGTTTCCAATTGTCCGACTTTCTGGCTCCAAGTTGTCAGGGCAATTTTTTCTTTTGACACAATATTGGGTAGACATGCTCCTAAGCCATAAACAGAGTCCTCTGCATTTTCTTACTATTTACCATGGAAGGAACATTTAGAAGACATCTCTTTTTAATTCACTTAAAAAATTTTTATTTGAAATAAAAAATTATGGAGTTGTAATGATTCTCTTTGATAAAAGGTGCTGCTATCATGAGGAAAGACCGAAATAAACACTAGTATCCTTTCTAGATTCATAACATATATTAGTACTTAACCAAGGTATTAATACCAGAAGGTAGTTTATGTCTTTGTTATAAACCTGCTAGTTTCCCCCTCCTTTCTATATTTGAAGGGATGTGCTTAATTGAGATGCTTTCAAGTTTTAGCAGAGGATGTGCCAAGCAAGCCTTCCTCCTCCCAACAAATTCTGAATAGTATTGCTTTATCTTCTTTCAGATAGCTACCTTTTTTTTCCCTTACAGTGTTAGGGACTTTGTGAATATTCTTCTCATTTAGTCTTCTGAACAATTTTGCAAGTGGCGAGGAAACTGATACTCAGATAAAAATTTGCTTAAAAATTAATATTTAGTAAACAGTCACACAGGAATTTATGCCTCTTCTACTATATTTCTTAAAGGTAGCATTTCTCCAAAATGACGAGCAATGAATTTTAAAAGTTCATGGTAGAAATTGAAACTAAAAGTGGTAACTTGGAGTGCAAGAAAATAACTTTGGCAAATGGAATAGAATTCTGTCCAGTGGATTGTGTCTCAGAAGAGGCTGATTAAAGGTCACTGGGAAATGGGCTCTCTAGGGTTTCTGAAAGGTAGTTGACAATCTAATGGAGTGGGGATTTAGGGAGCAAGGATGGGGTGAAAGAACGCATTGTCTTTTAATAGTCTAAAACCAAATGTGGGTTTTATTTCAATTTTTTTTTCTTTTTTGAGAAGTTCTGCTTTTTGCACAGTAATACGGTAGTAATATTGATTTGTGTTTTTTACATAGCCCTTTCTCTAAGGTACTCAATGTGTTTCTCAAGCTTATGGCTATAGTGATATTTATAAATTGCTTAAATAAGCATTAGCCACACAAAAAGCTCAACTGAGTATTTCTGTCTTTAGGAAAATAGTGTGGATTTGGACAGTCTTTCCACAGAGAATAGTGGATATTTGGACATTTGTTTGGCCTATATGTATTGCCACACTCTGTGAATGCTTGATGTGAATAAAATATTTGATGATTGAATGAATTTAGTATTTGTATGTGTGTATCTTTTTAATTCATTAAAAATTTTTTTTTAATGTGGACCATTTTTAAAGTCATCTGTTGAATTTGTTACAGTCTTGCTTTTCCTGTTTATATTCTGATTTTCTGGCCACAAGGCATGTGGAATCCTAGCTCCCCAACCAGGGTTCAAACCCGTACCCCCCTTATTAGAAGGTGAAGTCCCAACCTCTGGAATGCCAGGGAAATTCCTCTCGTCTCTTTTGTGTTCTCCTTTCTCACCCTTCACTTGCTACTCCTAGCCTTGAGTCTAAGTATTTGTGTTATATCCTGGGGAGTGGGGATAGTCATAGAAGGAATTAAGAGAAGCTCCCGATCGTTCTGTCTGTGTATGTGTGTGGGGACATGTGGATGTTTTCTGTACATTGGAGATGCTGCACGTGCTCACAGTCTGCTTGTTCTGAATCAGGTGGAGTCTTTGCTCCTGGTGGCAAATTCATGGTTTGTTGGAAGCCTTTGGTGGTGGGGGCCAGACTTCTGTGTCATTGCCATGTCATTGTCATTTCCTGGGGCTCCCATAGTTCCTACTGAAAGATGTAGTAGAACCTAGACTTCAAACTTAAGCATCATTTTTAATTGTGATAGTCAAAGAAAGGCAAATAATATTTTGATCAATCTTGGAGTTTGGTTTTACTTTAATGTTGGACAACTTAATCAGAATTTAGTGGGGATTTGTTGTACTGCTATTATGTATGATTGAGAAATAGCATGAATTTATGTAAACCACACGGAGAAGGCGATGGCATCCCACTCCAGTACTCTTGCCTGGAAAATCCCGTGGATGGAGGAGACTGGTAGGCTGCAGTCCATGGGATCGCTAAGAGTCGGACACGACTGAGCGACTTCACTTTCACTTTTCACTTTCATGCATTGGAGAAGAAAATGGCAACCCACTCCAGTGTTCTTGCCTGGAGGATCCCAGGGACGGGGGAGCCTGGTGGGCTGCTGTCTTGGGGTCGCACAGAGTCAGACATGACTGAAGTGACTTAGCAGCAGCAGCAGCATGTAAACCACGACTTCTCTGCTTCTACTTGTGCCCTGGATTCCTTTAAAGGAGAAATTATAATGATGAGAAGGGGAACATTGATTCATGTTGCCTCCTTGGATCTTTCTCTCGTAAGTCCTACAGATTTGTAGTTTATATCCTACAGTTTTAGCACTGAATTTTGTATCATATCGTATTAGCTATTTGTTAATTTTTTTCTCTCCCAAGTAAAGTATAACCCCACAGATTGCAGGCACCATAGCCTTTCTGGTTCAGTCTCAAGGGGGTATTAGTCTAAAGTCCATTCAACAAAAGTATTTTCAAATAACTTGGGTATTTTACCTCTTTTGATTAAGTGACTTGAGAGCAACACAGTCTTTAGCAATTTTTCTTTTTTTTTTCCCCTTCTCCCATCCTCTACTGTTCTATATTGATACCAATTCTGCACTCCTACATACAAAACAATCAAACAAAAAACTTTAGAAAGCAGTTCTCTTGTCTCTATCATAACTCTTTCCTTTTCCTCCATCCATGGGATTTTCCAGGCAAGAGTACTGGATTGGGGTGTCATTGCTTTCTCCGCTTTTTCCAGCTACATACCTGTGTAAAACTAGATTTTCTTCATTTTCTTCAACCAAAACAACACTTTCCAACAAACTGAAGGCAGAAGCAGATATGGATATTCCATTGTCTGCTGTTAAGCCAAAGATTTACAAAAATATAAAACAATTAACTCTTTCTAGTATTATTTATATTAACATTCAATGAGTTTATTATTATTGTTTTTATATTAGTAAATATTTTAAATTTCTCTTATTTTTTAATTTCTGAATTTCTCATACAGTAAATATCAACAAATACAATCCACTGAAACAAAATCTCCTTTCTATTATCTTCAGTAATTTTTAGCATTGAACAGGTTTGAGAACCTAGCAAGTCTAAGTACTGTGAAAGTGCAAGAGATTTTGCTCAGTTATATCAGGCTAACTCCAGCCTCTGACACTGCCCCATCACTTTAGCAAGTGTCTGTGCTAAGTCACTTCAGTCGTATCTGACTCTGTGTGATGCTAGGGACTGTGGCCTGCCAGGCTGCTCTGCCCATGGGATTCTCCAGGCAAGGATACTGGAGTGGGTTGCTATGCCCTCCTCCAGAGGATCTTTCTGACCCAGGGATCGAACCCATGTTTCTTACTTCTTCTGCATTGGCAGGTAGATTCTTTACCTCTAGCGCCACCTGGGAAGCCCAAGTGTCCAGTGAAGAGAAAAAAAAAAAAAGGCTGTGCATTTTGGGCTTACCTCAGTTTCCATCTGTCAAACTAGCCCACACAACTGTTAAAAGTTCTTCTGATTTCTCTTTTCCCCTCTGGATTCTCTCTGCCTGGAAAAAAACTAATCCTAAAAACATGTCCATACTTAGCAATTGCTCTCAGGAACAAACAGCTAGCTATCTCAGTTCACATGAGAAGGAATCTCTAGAATTTAAGTTTACCTCTTCTCTTTGCTTCCATAGCTATATAGCTTTCAAAATATGATTTTTAGAATTTATCCAATTTCTGCATAACATCTCTAGCCTGCCGCTACTCACTGCATTATACTCAGGCCTTTTAATCCACTTGCTGCTGCTGTTTAGTCGTTATGTCTCACTCTTTGCAATCCCTGGACTTCAGCCCACCAGGCTCCTCTGTCCATGGAATTTTCCACACAATAATACTGCAGTGGGTTGCCATTTCCTTCTCCAGGGGATCTTGCCGACCCAGGGATCGAATCTGTGTCTCGTGCTTGGCAGGTGGGGTTCTTTACCACTGAGCTGCTACCAAATAACAATAGCTAACACTTATTAACTAGCTGCCAAACAATATTCTAAGCATTTTATATAATGCTTAGAACTCATTTAATTCTCAAGAGAACATAATAAGGTATTGTAACTAAAGTTTCACAGCTTATAACTGGTAAAGTAAGAATTCAAATCCAAGCAGTTTGGTTTCCGAGTCTTTAACCTTTGCCTTATCTACCGTACATTTTTCCCTCAGGAAGTTCAGTTCAGTTCAGTTGCTCAGTTGTGTCCAACTCCTTGTGACCCCAAGAATCGCAGCACGCCAGGCCTCCCTGTCCATCACCAACTCCTGGAGTTCACTCAAACTCATGTCCATCGAGTCGGTGATGCCATCCAGCCATCTCACCCTCTGTCATCCCCTTCTCCTCCTGCCCCTTAGTCACACTCAAATGAATCCATTCATTTTCCACAAGTGTACTTGTATTCAGTATATATAGCAGATAGGTAAATCTATGCCTCAGTTTTAGAGGATGTATAGTACAGGCCCCATGAACTAATAAAAACTGAATTTAGAACACATGCAAATTTAGATTAGCTAATGCAATAATTGAAAAAAAATTGAATTACTGCCAAGATTTGAAAATAGGAAGATTCACGTAACAACCTAGATTTTAAATTTCTCTTTGAGGAAAATAATGATCTAGTAGTCTGATCTCACATGGTAATCATTATCTGGAGCTGAGCAGATTCTCCATTTTTCCCCCTTACCATCACATCCGTGGGTGTTTGAATTTGTAACCTCTGATACTTATTATGTATTTGGATGCACTTAAAGGCAGATTTATTGTTCTACATTTTCAGATTATTTAGTTATATATTTAAGAAGAGTCAATTCTGATTAGTCATTTTGTTTATTAAAGCTAATTAAGTAAAATGCTTATAAATTCTTTGGGGAGTCAGCTTTTTTTAATTCAACAGGTTAGTCATTCATTTTTGGAAAATCTTTTTCCCATACTATCTAAGAATGTAAGTAGCTATTGACTAATATTTATGTTGTTATATTTAATAGAAAACAAGATATTTTATTTTAAATATTTTTCAATAGTCAATACCTGTAAGAAAACATATTTTTGAAGCTTAATCATTTCAGTTAAAATTATAAAATATATTAAAAAAAATGAAAAGTAGTATAGAGCTATAGGACAAATTTTAAATGTTTGTGGGTATGTGTATGTATATATGCCTTATATGTATATGTGTGTGTATATATATATATATATATAAGATATATAGTTAACTTTATCTTCATTTATGTCTTCTGTATTTATAGATTGGAAAAAGAAAGAGCAATCTCAACAATGTTTATTAAGTACCTATTATGTGCTGTCCTGAATTTTCAATTCTTAAATGATTTTTCAACTTTGACTTGCTACAAAGGAATAAAACATTCTTTCTATACATGTTGAAGAAACTACTGTGTATTAAAATCTGGATAAATATCTCACTGTCAGATGCATCTAGGTACATGGAGGATCTCTGTGCACTATGTCTTAAGTCTCATCAGTAAATATCTTTTAAGAATAATTTAAAATAGCTACATTGCTTAATTAGTGAAGAATTCACTCTGATACCAAGTTTTAGAATATTGGCAAGAAAATGGCATGAGTTACTCTGTGTTAAATATAAATTTAATGGCATGGATATGTTATTTCAGGACATAATTTTATTTGTATATTTTTAAGGCTTAAATATTTTCAGTTAAAATTATCTATATGTAGACCTTCTGTTTCATGTGTGTGTCTTTATACCTCATCTTTATACCTGCTGCAAACCTTTCTACTTGAAACCTCCCTTACCTGTCATCCTGGGGATTCTTATTTCTCTTTTTTTGTTGGAATTCATTTCCCAAATATGGAGGCTTTTTCTTTCTTTACTCCATCATTTGGGGTGATGATGAACTTCAGTAGTAGGTCCCTGAGACAGTAAGGAGAAGTAATTTCTGAGTATCTTGTGATACTTTGGTTGGAAATAAAATAATAAAATTTGAAGGAGTTTCTCCTTCAAATTTTTACAGTAATATATTGCATCTTCTAGTGTTCCATTCGAGAAGTCTGGTGCTGCTGCTGCCAAGTCGCTTCAGTCGTGTCAGACTCTGAGACCCCATAGACGGCAGCCCACCAGGTTCCCCCGTCCCTGGGATTTTCCAGGCAAGAACACTGGAGTGGGTTGCCGTTTCCTTCTCCAACGCAGGAAAGTGAAAAGTGAAAGGGAAGTCGCTCAGTCGTGTCCGACTCTTAGTGACCCCATGGACTGCAGCCTACCAGGCTCCTCCGTCCATGGGATTTTCCAGGCAAGAGTACTGGAGTGGGTTGCCATTGCCTTCTCCTTCGAGAAGTCTTATGCTATTCTAATTCTTTATCTTTTTTTTATGAAAATGTTAGTTCTCTCTGGAATTTGACAGAATCCTTTCTTATTTTCCCTGTTCTAAATTTTATGATATGATATCTTGGTGTGACTCAATTTTCAAACATTGTATTGGATATTTGCTGGGTACTCAGTATAAAAAGTCATGTTTTTTAGTTCTGGAAAGTTTTCTTGAATTATTTCTTTAGTAGTTTTCTCCCTTCCGTTTTCTCTGTTGTCTTGGAACTTCCATTTTTCAGATGTTGGGCATCCTGGACAGGTTCTCTATCTTTTCATCTTCTGCTTTGCATATTTTTGACTCTTTATATACTCTCAGGGTTACTTTTTAATAATAGAGGTCTTCATCAATTATCTGACTCTTTGCAACCCCATGGACTGTATCCTGGCAGGCTCCTCTGTCCATGGAATTCTCCAGGCAAGAATACTGGAATAGTCTGCCATTTCCTTCTCCAGAGGATCTTCTGGACCCAGGGACTGAACCCACATCTCTTGCATTGGCAGGCAGATTCTTTACCACTGAGCCACCTGGGAAGCCCATATACATACATATATATATAAATATATATATTTATGTGATGTATGTATGTACACACACAGACATCAATCTCAGTATATTCTATAACAACATAAAACCATCTAGTTAAATTTTAAAAACTTCACTAAGTAGACCACATATGGTTCTTATTGAGATGAATCATCAAGGCTTTGCACATGTTTTAGAAATTCTCTTCCTCCTCATTTCCGAATCCCTCTTTAACCTTCATGATTCAACTCAAGTGTTAACTTCCTCTTTCAATTATTTTCTGACTCACCTAAGCTACGCTTCATTGGTCCTTCTTATGTTTACTTGTAGGCTTAAAGAAAAGAAAAAAAGAATATACTATTAAAGCATACTACATTATATTGTAATTGTGTCTGAATTACTCACTGAACTGTAAGCTCCTAGAGGCAGGAATGATGTTTTGTGTGTATCAGTAGTGCTTGGCATAAAGTGAATTAAGTCTATAAGTGCTTTGTGGATTAGTGAACTTAATATTTAAAAAAAGAAAAACACATTTTAATTAAATTAGGATATTAAAATAATTTACTTTAGGATTCCTTTAAATAGCCCATATCTGTTGATGCTTTTGAACTGTGGTGTTGAAGAAGACTCTTGCGAGTCCCCTGGACTGCAAGGAGATCCAACCAGTCCATCCTAAAGGAAATCAGTCCTGAATATTCATTGGAAAGACTGATGCTGAAGCTGAAACTCCAATACTTTGGCCACCTGATGTGAAGAGCTGACTCATTTGAAAAGATGCTGATGCTGGGAAAGATTGAAGGCAGGAGGAGAAGGGGATGACAGAGGGTAAGATGGTTGGATGGCATCACCAACTCAATGGACATGAGTTTGGGTAAACTCTGGGAGTTGGTGATGGACAGGGAGGCCTGGTGTGCTGCAGTCCATGGGGTCACAAAGAGAGAGACATGACTGAGCGACTGAACTGAACTAAACTGTAGTGCTCTTAGAATTTCATTCTAGAAATTTTCTTGAGAAACACATTTATGTCTGGTAACTCTTTTGCATATCTGTGTACATATACAGGCATTCTATATTGTTCTACTTTAGTGGGAACATTACTTATATTTAAAAAGAAAGAAATGTTATTTTGTTATACATTGTGATATTTTCTCTCTAAATATCTTTTTTTGGGAGAACACTAAGTGGCTATTCACCTAGCTTTCTGGTCAGTGCATTGTGTTTTAAGCAGCTAATTCTGAAATACATTCCAATAGCCTGTCCTATTCCTCATGAATTACTATTTCTTTTCTTAAATTTCCCACTTGGACCACCAGCAATCCCTTAAGTACTTTTCCTACCAGCTAATGCTAGCTTTTAAAAATCTACTTAATGTTACTCCTTTCTGTCTCTTTGTTGCCTCTGTCACTTAATATACCTCTGTGCCTGCCTGATATTGCTCATTTCAAGGTCTTTTTATGCTTTTAGGATGATCTTTCTTCGTCTCTTTCTACTGTCTTAGATGCTTTGATTCTGCTCTTGATTGCAAAGAGCTTAATACAGGGAGCAGGTGAATATTATGGGTGACTTTTTAAAAGTTATGCACAATATTAAAAAGAATACAAGAGCTGGTGTTTACTATAACTAGTGCTTTAGGAAGGATTTGATAAACTTTTAAAGCTGTTCATAGAGATAGATCTATTAAAATGGAATTTGTTTAAATTTCATGGATAAGGGGAAAAAGGGAATATTAAATTTGCCAGTTGTTAAAGTTGAATGATGGATAAGTGGGAGTTCATTATTTTCTATTCTCTTCATTTTTGTGTATATTAAAACTTTTCCATATAAAGTGTAAAAAAATTAAACTGTCATTTTTCACTGCTTTTCACCTAGCAGTTCCACATTTTGGTATCTGTCCTCAAGTACATAAGGACACATGTGCAGGAATGTTAATTGCAGTATTATTTGGTTTAAAAATGAAAATAACCTGGAAATAGTTCTCCGTTTTGCAGCTGAATATCTGGTTGCATATCAGGGGATGGAGAGACTGAGCAAATAAACAAAGACATTTGAGGATAATGAGAGCTAAATTTTCAGTGTCAACATAGGGACTTATAAATATGGAAAGGCTGGGCTTAAACAATCCATGTGGTGTTGAATTAGAATCGGGAGTATAAGAATTAAATTATTGCTTTGCTAATCGATAGATAGGGGTGTGTGTGTGTGTGTGTGTGTGTGTGTGTGTATTTCCTAGCTCTGTCTGGGTCTGATAGCAGTGAGCCCACCTTGCCCCAGATCTTGGTTTCTAAATATCATTTTCTGCTAAAAAGAACTAAGATTATTTAAAGAAATGGCTGAGACCAGTGCGGGCATTTTATACCATAAAGTAAGGATGTACTCAAAATGTGATTAACACATGCCCAAAAAACACAGAACCTGGTTTGAAGGAGTTAAACTGACCAAGTCTTTGACAATTTGAATATCAAAATAAATGATAAAAATAGATTGTAACCTTTTGGGTAAAGTAGGACTGCATGACCCCATACTAATGTTAGTAAATATAAAAATGAGAGAGAATAGAAAATTCTACCTATATCAAAATGTCATTTAGGAAATCTAAAGCAGGCACTGTAAAAATCTAGAACCCTAGCACTGATGCCATTTTGAACAAGATAATTTTTTGAGGGTAGAGGGAAAGAGGAGACTGTTCTTACACTGTCGGTTGTTTAGCATCATCCTCGTCCTTTGCCTACTAGGTGTTAGCATCTCTCCCCAGCCCCAGCCTGCACTTGTAAGGAACAAAAATGTCTCCGGACATTGCCAAATGTCTCCTGGGAGGCAAAGATCACATCCGCCCTATTCTCAATTGAGAACCACTGTCTACAAGGAATGATGGAATTATAAAATTACTTTAGGGGGATACCTTTGGTAACTATCATAGTAATAACTAATTGAGACATGTATTATAAATGAGCATTAAAATAAATAAGTGGAAATTTGATAGGGAATAGGATATGTATTAATCTCAAATATCTCTATAAAATACTAATTACTAGTTAATTGATAAATACAACATGCTTATAATGAACTTTATAGTAGGAAAACCCAGCAGATATTGCTTTAACCAAGTATTAAAAATGACCATCACCACTGTTGGGGCAAATTCTCCTAATCTGAAGCACTGAGGGAGTACAGCATTGCTTCTACGACATTCCTGCCGAAACGTCAAGTCCTGAGGGAAATCACACAAACCCAAACTGGGGACATTCTCCAAAGTAAATGGACTGTACTCTTCAAAAATGCCAAGATCACAGAAGACAGAGAGAGACCGAAGATCTATTCCAGACTGAAGGAGACAAATGACGCATGATAACTAAATGTTAACATGCGATCATGAATTAGATTCTGGCATGAACTGGATTCTGGACCCACAAAGGACATAACAGGGATGCTCAAAGAAATTTGAATGGGGTTTGTGGATTAGATGGTGATGTATCAGTGTTTACTTTCTGATTTTGATGGTTGACTTGTGGTTGTGTAGAAGAGTGTCTTTTATTTGTCAAACATACTACACTTACTTCTTTTAAGAATTTTCAGTTTCTGTTCTCTGTGGGTTTTTTCTCAGTTCTTTGTGTGGGTGGCTCCATTTCATGGACTCAGTCATCACGTTCTGAGTGAGGCCAGCCCTATAACTGCCCTGTCTAAAGCACCTGCTCTTTCCAAATCTGTATCACTTTATACTGTTTATTTTATTCATAGCATTCACTGTTAGCTCTGATTACCTTCTTGTTTCTTTAATATTTGAGTCCGTCTCCGGAGTGGAAGCTCATGAGAACAGAGGCCTCCTCTGTTCCGCATCCTCAGTCTAAAACAGTGCCTGATACCTAGTGGAAGTGCAGTGTCCATTTGTTGAATCAGTGACTGCACCTATGAAATCTGACCTTTGTCAGCTGATTATTCATGTAGCCAATTTGGATACTTTTCAATGGGCCAGTTGGCACTTCCTAATGTTGTAGAAGTTAGTGTCTAATGAGAAAAAGAGATAAAGTGGTTTGCATTGGGGTATGGGAATGGAAGGGGAGAGACAAAGGGAAGGATTAAGAGAGAAAAAAGAGTACAATTGCTTGATATAACTTAAAATAGCTCATGTATATTACTTCGGTATGCATGAAGGTTTGGACTGAATAGAACTTCTTTAGGGCATGTTTTGTCCAACCATTGAACTAAGACCTAATGAGTTGTTGACATCTAGTTTATTCTACTTCCTATGCTAGCCAGACTTACTTTAAGGCTGTAAATAAGCTTTTTTTTTTTTAAGGAAGCAGCAGCTAAACATTGGCTAAACAAGAGGATAGGAATAGGTAATGTTGACTAATTCTGATTTTAAGTTCACATGCATTTTGGTCTTAAGGAATACATGGTTTTTTGTTTTTTTTTTTCCTGTCAATTAATTCCTAAATAATCATCCAAAATTGTTTCTGATCTTGCAGCAACCTTAGACCATTGCAAATTGAGGCCAAAAAGTGGCAGATAAGCTACAAAATTATTGCCATATTAATTGACCAAGAACATGATTTTGTTGCCTTTCAGATAGGTATACTTAAGGTAGAATTATATGAACAAGGTCATCGAATGCTATCTATTACAGTAAAAAAAAATGTGAAACCTCAAAAACTTGATCAGTTATCAATTTTTTTGACTTAATTTTTTTATCTTCTTCACATTTTCATGTGCCTTCTCCTGAGCCGTTAGTTGCATTTATGTTTAAAACTTGTGAGATTGCCCAGTAAAAGAGATTTCAGATATTCAAATGATAGGAACAGCATGGAATGTGATGCCTATGTAAAAATATTGCTTTGAAAAATAGTGATGCAAATATTGAATTTTCAGTAGTGCTTGATGAACTGCCTTGTGAAGCATCTAACTTACTGAGACGGAGACCACTTTGCTTACTGCCCCATTGTTTCTGCTTTATCTACTATCTCTTCTTTTCTAGCAGTTCTCCTAAGGATATAGTAGATGTGTAATAACTCCTTTCTTAATGAATGAGTGAGTGTCAGGTTGTGTATTATGCAGGAAAAACTTTAATTTATTTGGCAGCGTTGGGTGTTAGTTGTGGCTTGTGGGATCTGGGTTGCATCTTGCAGGATCTTTCATTGCAGTGCTTGGGTTCAGGAGTTGTGGCTTGTGGGCTTAGTTTCCCCATGCCATGGGGGATCTTGGGCTTCTCTGGAGACTCAGTGGTAAAAGAATCCACCTAGAATGCAGGAGACATGGGTTTGATCCCTGGTTGGGAAGATCGCCTGGAGAAGGAAATGGCAATCCATTCCAGTATTCTTGCCTGGGAAATCCCATGGACAGAGGAGACTGGTGGGCTACCGTCCATGGGATTGCAAAGAGTTGGACAAGATTTAGCAACTAAACAATAAACCAGCAGCAACAAAATGTGGGGTATTAGTTCACTGACCGAGAATCTCACCCGTGTCTCCTGCATGCAAGGTGGCTTCTTAACCACTGGACCACCAGGGAAGTCCCAGAAACAAATTTTAAGACATTATCTGCTCTGAAAGTGTATAATTATGAATAATACATTGTTTATACGATGTAATACATATTATCTGCTCTATGTATATAATTAATATGTTATGTATACAGTAGCATTTATGATATACAGTGTGTAGTGGATGCAGGGAAGGATAAAGTCAAGATCCGGACCGTAAAGGACTGTATGTTCAGAAGGCCTGTGGATATGATCACAGTGCATTATAATTAATTTGATAAAACATACACTAGATATGTTGTCAAAGCCTAGGAGAAGGCACACACCTTTTGGTAGTTGAAGGTGGATTCAGCAAAGACTTCTGAGAATGAAGTACTGAATAATCTTCAAGGGCACTTGAAATAATAAGAGAAAGACATGTCACTATTATATAAATTTAAGTGCAAAATTGTGTGATATTAACTTTAAAGTTCCAAGGACGGCAGTTAATACATTGAATACAACAGAAGGAGAGGGCAAAAACACAGGATTTAAGCTAACACATCTGACTGTAAACCATGTTCTGCCACTTCTTGGTGGAGAAATCTTGGCCAAGTCACTTGCATTTCTGGGGTAAATCTCACTGATTATATTGATAGACTTTTTGCATATTTCTGGATTTGATTTGCAATATTTTGTTAATGAGTTTTGCATCTATGTCCATGATATTGGCCTGTGGTTTTCTTTCTGTGCAGTGTTTTACCTGGTGTTAGCATCAGGGTAACAATGGTCTCATAAGTTAGAAATTGATTCCCAGAATTTTTTGTTCAGTTGCTCAGTCGTGTCCGTCTCTTTGTGACCCCATGAAATGCAGCACACCAGGCTTCCCTGTTCTTCACTATCTCTTGGAGTTTATTTAAACTCATGTCCATTGAGTTGATGATACCATCCAGCCATCTCATCCTCTGTATTGAAATAGTACTATTTTTTTCCTTAAATGTTCAGTGGAATTCACCAGTGAAGTCAACTGGGCCAGAAGTTTTCTCTGTGGGAATGTTTCTAACTCCAAATTCTATATTCTAAAAACTGTTTTGTCTGATGTTAGGATAGCCTCTTTAGCTATTTCCCCCACTTTGACTGCTTTTAAGATTTTTTTCTTTATTACTGTCTTTCATCAGTTTAATATAATTTTCTTCAGTGTGGTGTCTTTCAGGTTTGTACTACTTGGATCTCTTGACTTTCTTGTATCTGTAGATTTATAGCTTTCATCAAATTTGCAAAATTTTATGCCTTTATATCTTCAGATATTTTTCTTTACTCTAATTACATCTGTGTTAGAATGCTTGCTACTGTCATTGATGTCATATTTCCAGTATTTTTTTATTTGTGTGCTTCATTTTTGGTATTTTATTGCCATGCTTTCAAGGTCACTGATACTTTCTTCTGTATATTTTAATCTACAGTTAATCCCATTCAGAGTATTTTTCATTTCAGATACTATATTTTTCATTTCTGGATATCCTATTTGGGAAGTTTCTATGTGTTCTAGCTCTCTTCTCACCATGCTCCTGTTTTCCTCTATCTTCTGGAACATATGGGGCATATTTACATGATCTGTGTTAACATCCTTGCCTTATAGTTCCATCATCTCTGTCATTTCCTGTTCAGCTTCTTTTGATTGGTTTTTTTTTTCCCTCCTTATAATAGATTCTGTTTTTGTACTTTGCATGCTTGAAGATTTTTTTTTTTTTAATGAGATGCCAGATATTGTGAGTTTTATGTTGTTTGCCAAATTTTGTTATATTTCTTTAAATTGCACTGGACTTTGTTTTAGTATGTAGTTAGTCAGTTAGATAGGAGAAGGCAATGGCACCCCACTCCAGTACTCTTGCCTGGAAAATCCCGTGGACGGAGGAGCCTGGTAGGCTGCAGTCCATGGGGTCGCTAAGAGTCCGACATGACTGAGCGACTTCACTTTCACTTTTCACTTTCATGCATTGGAGAAGGAAATGGCAACCCACTCCAGTGTTCTTGCCTGGAGAATCCCAGGGATGGGGAAGCCTGTTGGGCTGCTGTCTATGGGGTTGCACAGAGTCGGACATGACTGAAGTGACTTAGCAGCAGCAGCAGCAGCAGCAGCAGCAGCAGTCAGTTAGATATTCTTGAGGCTTGTTTTTTAGCTCTGTTAGGGTGAGATTTTTAAAAGTGAATGTTTAATGAATTATCACAAATAGACAATTTGGAAAATTGTCAAGTCTCTACTTTTTTTTTTGGTCCCAAAGCACATCTTAAAACCATTTTATAATAAATAAGTAACTATTACAATGGCAGATTAGCACAATAGGAGACTTGCTTATATTGTAAAAGTTGGTAAGATGGCAATATAAAATACTTTATATCTTTAATTCTGGTATACCTGTTTAGACTGTTTATTGTTCAGCTGCTAAGTTGTGTCTGACTCTTTTTGACCCCATGGACTGCAGCACACTGGGCTCTCCCCTGCCCTTGACTTTCTCCCAGAGTTTTTCAGATTCATGTCCACTGAGTCGGTGATGCTATTTAACCATTTCATCCTCTGCCACCCGCTTTTCCTTTTGCCTTCAATCTTTTCCAGCATCAGGGTCTTTTCCAGTGAGTCAGCTCTTCACATCAGATGGCCAAAGTATTGGAACTTCAGCTTCAGCATCAGTCCTTCCAGTGAATATTCATGGTTGATTTCCTTTAGGACTGACTGGTTTGATCTCCTTGCTGTCCAAGTGACTTTCAAGAGTCTTTTTCTGTAGCACTGCAGTTCAAAAGCATCAATTCTTTGGTGCTCAGCCTTCTTTATGATCCAGCTCTCACATCCAGACATGACTACTGGAAAAACCATAGTTTTAACTATACAGACCTTTGTCAGCAAAGTGATGTCTCTGTTTTTTATTACGCTGTCTAGGTTTGTCATAGCTTTCCTTCCAAGAAGCAGGTGAAGCAGGTGTTTTTTAATTTTATGGCTATGGTCACCATCCGCAGTGATTTTGGTACCCAAGAAAATAAAATCTGTCACTGTTTCCACTTTTTTCCTTCTATTTGCCATGAAGTGATGGGACTGGATGCCATGACATTTGTTTTTTTAAAGTTGAATTTTAAGCCAGCTTTTTCATTCTCCTCTTTCACCCTCATCATGAGGCTCTTCAGTTCCTCTTTGCTTTCTGCCATTAGAGTGGTATCTGCATTTCTGAGGTTGTTGATATTTCTCCAGGCAATCTTGATTCCAGCTTGTGATTAATCCAGCCTGGCATTTCGCATGATATACTCTGCATATAAGATAAATAAATTGGGTGACAATATGCACTCTTGTTTTACTCCTTTCCCATAGACTATAGAGATTTTAATAAAATAATCCATGTATAAAATCACTTGGATGTTTCAAAATTTGCCATCAGAAGTCATAGAAATCATATGATGGATATATAGGAAAGAACTGGGTTTGTTTATTCATTTATTTGGTCATTGGGTTAACAAGTATTTACTGTGCTATGTACTCTGTTAGACCCTAGGATACAAAGATAAATAGTATCTGATCCTTATTTTCAAGTGGTTTGTGGTTTAATAGAGTAAACAAATCATTTCCTAAATTATAATGCTATGATGTTGTAATAGGCTTATTAGAGAACTACTGTAGAAGAACGACGAGCTGAGAATTGTATACATGTTTTTAGTAAGTCAAATCGTTATGCTGTACACCTTAAGCTTATACAGTGCTGTATGTTAATTATATCTTACTGAAACTGGAATAAAAATTCTATTTATTTAACTATTTTTATTATGTTTGTTGCCATTTGCTGTTGTCTTTTATAACTATCATCATCCAAAGTAGTCTTCAAAAATATTTTTCCGAGTGGCAATCCAACCTCTTCAGTTTAAAGTTACTCTTTTAGCCCCACGTTCATCATTGATTGCTGACCAAAGCATAACTAATATTATTAAGAAACTTTGGCTTTGGTTACACAGCCAATGAAGACTTTACATGAACATCCTTTTAAATTGTTTTCTTCAGCAGACTGTATGGATTTGTAATCTCTGTAATTCTTCTGCCAGGACTCAGAGTAAAGGCATGTCATTGAGAGAGGACAGCATACAAAAGTTAGCCCCAAGAAGTGGAACTGATTGTCATGAGCATTATATTCCAGCCAGTTGAGTGAAACAACAAAAGATAACTCACAAAGCATCAACCTGTAGTTCATGTATCCCCCATAGCACCTACTGTATAGTCTACATACAAAGGAGGAGCAGATATTTGTTGAATGAATGAGTAATCAAAATAACGGAGAGCATAACTTTGCCACAAATTGTTTTCGGACTATCAGTATTTATTTAAACTTTATGCTAAGTATGGCAATACTGAAAAAGAGAAAATTAAAGTATAAAAACTGTTGCTTTTTTTCCCCACTCTGTAATATTCTGCATTTTAAGCTGGTTTTATATGAATTTAGCTTTGTTTGTTATTCTGTTTACTTCTGATTTCAACATTTATAGCTTATGAGCTGTTTCAAGAACACAGAAAAATAAAGCGACTATGAGAACATATATGTACCCACCATCCTGATTTAGTCAGGGTAGACACTGAATTTTTTATAGCAGTATGTAGTTATAAGTCAGTTCTGACAGTCCTATGTTAGTAAGTTGTTTCCGCTTTCTCCAGACTGTGGTGATGGTGACACAAATGAAAGAATTACTTTGATAAGTTAATGGTTATACTTTGAGCCCTTTTCTTTGGGCATTAAATTGGTCACTTGATATTACTTGTGTGTGTGTGTGTGTGTGTGAATTTCTGATGTAAACAGAGCAAATTGTGTGTGTGTGTGTGTGTATGCATGTGTGTGAAATCTGTAATGAAATCACAGTTTAGAGAAGGAATTATACGTTTAAAGTCTTCAATTTTGTGAAAACAATGATTCTACGTTTCTTCAAGTGGCTGCTGTAGAATGGAAATTGAAAT
The DNA here is from genome assembly GCF_019923935.1 of Bubalus bubalis. Classification (NCBI taxonomy): domain Eukaryota; kingdom Metazoa; phylum Chordata; class Mammalia; order Artiodactyla; family Bovidae; genus Bubalus; species Bubalus bubalis. The sequence continues at coordinate 26,327,283 of NC_059168.1, forward strand.
CCCTGGGTGGGAAGTGTGCTAGAAATCATAGTATTCCTTTTCAAAGTGTTTTGCATCCCCTTATACATACATTCAGTACTTCATTTCTAACCCCTACACGCTGAATCCTGCTGTGATTCATAATACTGTGTTATGTTTTAAATTCAAATATTGTTTTTTAAAGGGAAATTGCTACTAATGTTGGCTAAGCTGCACATAATAGTTTAGTAAATGGTTGTAGGTTTGATTCGTCTCATGTCAATTTAAATGTGAACTAATATTATTGAAATCCTTTGCAAGATATTGTTTCAGTTAACTGAATGCTTTACCAAATAATATCAATTTATGAAGTGTAGTTGAGTTCAGTGCATTTATTATTTAAAGAAAAAAGTAATAGATGCATACCTGCATAATTAAATGTTAGTGGATATTTTTTGAGTAACCTTGTGTTTAGAGAAAGAGGCAATTTAGTATCTTAACCGAACAGTTAAATAATAGATCATTGAAAAATTTCAAGAATAATATATGACTTGGTTTACTCTTTTTTTTATTTAAATTTTTAAGAGAGAAACTTTATTAAGATATAATTTACGTAAATAAAATGCACCAATTTTGATGTTTTGAAAATTTTATATATGCATGTAACTACTATCTCAGTCCAGATATAGAACATTTCTATCAGCCCAAAAAGTTCCCTTGCGCCCTTTTCTGCTGCTGCTACTGCCAAGTCGCTTCAGTCGTGTCCGACTCTATGCGACCCCATAGATGGCAGCCCACCAGGCTCCCCCATCCCTGGGATTCTCCAGGCAAGAACACTGGAGTGGATTGCCATTTCCTTCTCCAACGCATGAAAGTGAAAAGTGAAAGTGAAGTCTCTCAGTTGTGTCCGACCCTCAGCAACCCCATGGACTGCAGCCTTCCAGGCTCCTCCATCCATGGGATTTTCTAGGCAAGAGTACTGGAGTGGGGTGCCATTGCCTTCTCCTGTGCCCTTTTCTAGTAGTCTCTAATTCTCTTCTCAGGCAACCATTGATATGTTTTCTGTTGCTATAGATTAGATTAGACTCTTCTAGTTAAAATGCATCTTATATATAATACTCTTATTTTTTTCCTCTAGCTTCTTTCATTTAGCATGTTTTTGAGATCCATCCATGTTGTCATTTTCATCTGTTGTTTATTCCTTTTTTAGTGTTGAGTAGTATTATATGAATATACCTACAATTTGTTTAACCATTTATCTGTTGACAGATATTTGGTTGTTTCCATTTTGGGCTCTTTGCCTGGAGAATCCCAGGGATGGGGGAGCTTGGTGGGCTGCCGTCTAAGGGGTCGCACAGAGTCTGACACGACTGAAGCAACTTAGCAGCAGCAGCAGCTGTGAACATTCATGTACAAGGTTCTTGTATGGTCATATGTTTTCATTTCTCTGGGGTAAATGCCTAGGACTTTGAAATTTCTGAGTTGTATATAAGTGTATGTTTAACTTTGAAAGATAGTACTAAACTGTTTTCCACATTAGTTGTACTTGCAATTTCACATTGCCTCCAGAAATGTATCAGAGTTCCAGTTGCTTCATATCCTTGTCAGGAGTTAGTATTGTTAATCTTTTTAGTCATTTTAGTGGTTATATAATGTTATCTCATTGTGATTTTATGTATGTACCTGATAACTATGATGTTGAGCATCTTTTCATATGCTTACTGGCCATATGTATATTTTCATTTGTGAAGTATATGTCAAATTTTTGGCCCATTTTAGAGTTAGGTTCTTGATGAATTGTAGGAGTTCATTACATATTCTGAATCTGAGAACTCTATCAACTATGTAGTGAGGGCATCTTCTCCCAGCTGGTGGTTAGCCTTTGCATTTTGTTAATGGTATTTTTCAAAGAGCAAAAGTTTTTAATTTTGATGAAGTCCAATTTATTTACTTGTTTTTCTGTGGTTCCTAGTTTTTGTGTCCATCTAAAAAATCTTTGCTGTACTAAAGTTATGAAATTTTTCTCCTATGTTTTTCTTCTAAAAATTTTATTGTTTTGACTCATATCTCGGTTTATGGTCCACTTTGAGTTAATATTTACATGTGGCATGAAGTAGAGGTCAGAGTTCTTTTTGTTATTGTAGTTGCATGTGGATATTCAGTTGTTTGAGCACCATTTACCGAAAAGACTATCCTTTTTCCATTAGTTTACTATGGCATCCTTTTTGCAAATCACTGATTATATATGGATAGAACTGTTTCTAGACTTTCTATTGTTTCATTGATCTTTCATGCCAGTATCACGTTGTTGTGATTATTGTGTCTTCATAGTAAGTCTGGAAATGGAGTAAGTCTTCCAACTTTGTTTTCGTTTCTCAATATTGTTTTGGCTATTCTGGATTTCTGCTTTTCCATATAAATATTAGAATCACCCTACCAATTTCTATTAAGTCTACTGGAATTTTGATTGACATAGAACTGAATCTATAGATGAATTTGGCGAGAATTGACATCTTAACAATATTAAGTCATGTAATCCATGAATATGATATGGTTTTCTCTTTATGTAAGTATCCCTTAATTTTTCTCAGCAAAATCTTGTCATTTTATTTTACAGTAGTTTGTTTTTTATTTCACATCCTTTGTTAAATTTATTTCTAAATGTTGAATTTAAAAATCATATTTTAAATCACGTTTTACATTTTAATTTCCAGGTGTTTATTGCTAGAAATCAGTTTATTATTATCAGAAATATATTTTAAATATAAGTAAGGTACATTATGAAATTTTAAAGGATAAACATAGATAATTTCTGAAAATCATTAGCATAGTCTGATCATGTTAACTGTTAGCTCCTCACTTCTTTCCCTCATCATTCATTTTTAACCCTAAAATACTGAAGTTTAAACAGATCTTTACACTTAAGTGAATGCATCATTATAAATATGAGCATGGTTTCATGTAATAGCTTTCAGTACTTTAGATTGTTTGCAAATTATCTTTGAGATCTATGTCTTTTTTTGTAAATATTTTTTTAAGTGTTTTATTTTGTTACAATATTGTAATACTGTAATTGTAATTTTGTTACAATATTACAGTTTGTTTCAGTATTGCTTGTGTTTTATGTTTTGGTTTTTTGGTCCTGAGGCATATGGGATCTTAGCTCCCTGCATTGGAAGATGAAGTCTTAACCACTGGACTGCCAGGGAAGTCTCTGTTTCTAAAATCTGAGTGAACATAACAATTGAGGATTGCCACTTCAGTATTTAAAATTTCATCTTGTACTAATTGGCCTTAAGAGCCTATTAGCTACAGCATTTGACCAAGTACAAAATTGTCTTGTTTCGTTTTGAATTTAACAGGTACTCTGAAATGTGAAATGTTATTTACAAATGTTTGATTTTAACTGATAAAATTTTAACAGAATGACTATTTAAACTATTTAGATTTAATCTTAACTGATTATTTTATTACTATAGCTCTCTGTCAACTTACTATAAGCATGTTAGCACTGCATTTTTTCCTTTAGTAAGAAGTCATCTGAACAAAAACTGCATTTAAGTAACATAGTTTGAATGGCCCAGTGTATTGAGAAAGAATATTGAATCATTTCCATGAGAGTGAAGATATTAGCACATCTGGGTAAGTTTTAGAAACAGTGTGTTCAATGATTTATATTTAAATTCTGTAGAGATTATATAAATATTAATACACAGATAAAATTGATTGCATTTAGTTACCTGTTTAAAAATGGAAATATATTTATTGCTTCTCCATATAATACATTCTCACTGAAAAAAAATCCAACAATATAAAAATGTGAAAGTCCTCTTGAAATTCTATCCCATAGAGATAGCATTTGTTAGTGTCTAGTAGATTTCCTTCTAGGCTTTTTAATGCATATATAAGCATAATTTTTAAAACTTGTTGAATCATGCTGTGTATATTTCACTCTGTACTCACTTTTTTCTTCTTTCTCTAACTTAACAATGAATATTAAACATCTCACCATATCAAGCTATCAGACTAATAGTTCATCTTTTTAATGGCTGCATGGTTTACACTGTGAACTGTTCCTTAGTTTATTATACTCTCCATTGATGGATAGTTAGATTTTCCTTGACTTTCTGATATTTTAAATAGTACTTCAGGGAATATACTTATATTAATTTTTTCTTGTTTTTCTAACAAATTATCACAAACTTAGTATTTTAAAACAGCATAAATTTATTATTATCGTACTATTATCTATAAGTCAGAAGTCTGACATTGGTCACACTGGCCTAAAATCAAGATATATGTATCCTTTCTGGAGTCTTAGAGGCATATATGTTTCCTTGCCATTATCAGCTTCTAGAATTTTCCCTCATTTTTTGACTTGTAGCTGCCTTCCTCCATCTTCAAGATGGGGAATCAGGAAATCACCATTGGAACTGTTGAGTTCAAGAATATATACTTGAGATCCAGAGATCAAAAAGCTGCCATTGTAGCTTCCTCTTTCACCCATGAAGTTGATGGCTGGATACTGGAATGCTTTTGCTGAGGAATTCAACATGTCTGTCATTGTGTTTTCATAGCAATAGCTAGCCAAAGTATTGTCTTATGTCCACATTTCAAATTGCATGTAAGTAAGTTTTAAGTGGTGCAACCTATTTCACATCCAGAACCTTAGCTACAATAGAATCTGGAAAAACAGTTTTCTTGTTTCTATAATACAAGAAGTCAATCCAGAAGGAGGTTGGAATGTATGCGTACTGTTCCTTTTTCGCTATATTTTGCACAGTAGATATCTAGCCATGTGCTGAAAGATTGCTACTGATGTGTGTGTGCTGCATGGAGCTTGACCAGGAGCTGGGAAAGTGAGTCCTTCTGTGTGAATCAGCATTCTTAGTTTCAAATATCAGAACCCACACTAGTTGGTTTCACTGAAATGAAATTTATTAAAGCATTGAGGAACTCCAGGAATCTTAGAAGAGCCAGAAAGTGAGACTTGGAGGAAATATATCAAGTAAAGTGTCCAAATCCCATCAGGAAGCTGCTTTAGTGAAGACATCATTGATGCCACCACTTGTCACTGAATCCATAGACCGTTCAGTCCCATGAGATACTGCCTCTTCACTTTGCTCACTAATAAATGAAGTCATGTGCGGGTGTTTGATTGGCTGAGCCTGCTCATGTTATTAACAGGGTGAGATGAAAAAGTGAGTTCTGACTTTTACTCTAGAGGAGAAAAGCAGAAAAATTTTCCATCCATCTTAAAAGGCTGTTAGGAAGATGCTGAGTATCCACAGACATGAAGATGTCCACTATAGTGAGCAATGAATCGAAGACAAACAAGCAATATTTTATAAACAATGATGTGGTTTTATGTCATACATAAATTCCTTTTTGTGAACTCCTAACTTTTAGTAGATCTGGTTTAAACAGTCCATCTTGTCTCAGCTGAGTAATTGTAGGACTGTTTTAAGATGTTTTTAGGCTTTAGGAATTTTTATTTTTGGAGGCAAACTGTATCAAGCTCATTAATCCACGACCCACATTAATACAACTTAAGTGCAGTAGCATGTGTTAAATTGACGTTTACTACTGCCTTTATTTTGTAGACATTTTTCTGGACTTTGTTAATTTTGATCTTACAGTTTCTGTTTTGTATGTTCACACGTAGTTTTTTAGATTTCGGGTATTTTCGTAAGTCTTTGGAAATCACATAGGCTTTAAGCAGTATGTCCTTAGTACCCAGAGCATCAAACAGCCTTAAAGCTCTGTGTGGAATCCATTGTCCAAGCTTGGACCAAAGGTTAAATTGGTAACTTCCCCCAGCAAAACAGCGTGTAGCAACAGTGGTAATAAATGATAAGATCCTTAAGGGGAAAGGGAGAGACTAAAGTCAGGCTGTTTGATGCCGGAATGTGTACAGTATAATAAAAGGGACATACAGCTAGTTGCTTTTCTCATGGCTTAGAAGATATAACTCTGTTTTATGAGAACTGTAAAATTAACATATAAGAAAGTGTAGATATGGAAAATAATATGTATCGCAAATTCAAACCAAGCCAATACAGGTATTTCTAAACAGATAGAGATAAAAAAAAAATTTCTGTCTACTTTGCAATCCTTTTTAGCAGGGATCTATTCAAAATTAACAAATCATTCCTTTGATCAGCCTTGTTAGTCCATATGACAGTTTAATTAGAACTTATTTTTCTGTGTTTTACTGATGCTGAAAAATCTCAGTACTTTTGTGAATGGGGAGGTCTACCAGTTTCAGTTTATATTTTAGTTGTCTTACAAATCTATAAGCAGTTATATACATTTTATGAGGTTCAGTTCAGTTCAGTTCAGTTGCTCAGTCGTGTCCGACTCTTTGCAACCCCATGAACCGCAGCACGCCAGGCCTCCCTGTCCATCACCAACTCCCGGAGTCCACCCAAACCCATGTCCATTGAGTTGGTGATGCCATCCAACCATCTCATCCTCTGTCGTCCCCTTCTCCTGCCCTCAATCTTTCCCAGCATCAGAGTCTTTTCAAATGAGTCAGCTCTTCACATCAGGTGGCCAAAGTATTGGAGTTTCAGCTTCAACATCAGTCCTTCCAATGAACACCCAGGACTGATCTCCTTTAGGGTGGACTGGTTGGATCTTGCAGTCCAAGGGACTCTGAGGTCCAGGAAATAGCCTTAAAAATGTTTTTTATTCGTTGTTTGTAGTAATCATTTTTTAAAGTGCAAAGACTGTCGCAATGATCAGACAATAGATAATGTGGTGCCATCATTCCCTCTTTTTAGTATTTAGAGCTTTAGCTATGGGAGAAATATTCATACAACATCACTTAGCACTGAAGCTTAGATGAATACTCAGGAGAGAAAATTACACAATTATTTTAGGTAATTATATATAAAGATGTATTAATTATAAAAATCTAACATGAGTTTAGTAATGATAGGATATAGCTTAAATCTCTGGCTTCTATTTAAAAAATTTCCAAGAATCACATCCAGGTAAAGAAATAAAAAGGTGACATGTTCATCTGTGTATAATTTGCATAATTCTGCATAAGTTACACAGTCAAGTCTCAGGCTGTTTGCTAATTAATCTTTGTTGTTGCTTTCATGAGGTTTTTTTTCCTTTCTATACTATTTAATGAATGCAACGACAAATATTTAGGACTCAACCAACACTTTCCCCCTAGTCGTGAGAGAGGGAATTACATATGCTAAGAGAAAGAATATACAAAATCTTGGTATAGTGAGGTGCATCTGAGGCATGATTGGGATTATTAGTGGACCCTTGAAAGTAGTATGGGGAATTTGGAGCTAAAAACATTTATTAACATTAAAAAAAATATTAGTTTGATTGAGTATGCCCAGGCTTATTATCCAGGACAGAGTATCATGTATTTTTTAGCCTGCATTCTGCTGGTAGAAACTTACCTGGTTTTTTTAACCCCCTTGGGTAAAGTTTTTTTTGTGTGTGTGAAAATTAAGGGATTAACTGTCACCTCATTATCATTGTTAATCACTTCCAGAGCTCTTTGCTGTTATCCATCACAGTGGTCAAGAGGATCACAAAGAAAGTGGTACATCTTTATTCACAGAGAATGTTGATTATTGGCTGCTACCTATATCTGCTATATATTTCCTTTGAACATTTGTGGAATAGTAATGGTTAGAATTAAATTCCTATAAGTGATTCTTAATATTGTGTGTAAGGGGGAAGATAGAGCAATACTGAATGTCAAATAAATAAGGCCATAGAAAATAAAACACAAACCACTAAGATAGTACTAGTATTTCCTCCTGAACTGTTTTTCTCCTATTCACATAGTTCTTTTAAGCAGTTTTCTTCAAAGTTTTGAAGAAAAGACTTTCCTGTTTAAAAATTAAGAAATTTTTAGCAATGTGAAGAAATTTTATTTATATTTTTTCACTCTTAATTAACCCATTTATTTCATATTGATAATATAATTACATATATTGTGAAATGATTGCCAGTATGTTTAATGAACATCCATCATCTCACATAGATATAAATTTTTTACTTTATGGTGAAAATTCTTAAGATTTACTCTCTTGGCAACTTTCATATATATGAAAAAGTGTTATTAGCTATAGTTATCATGTACATTATATCACCAGAACTTATTTATCTTAAAACTGGAAGTTTGTACCTTTTGACCATCTTTGCCAAATTTACCCATCCTCTGCTTCTTCTCTTGTGGCAATTACAAATCCGATTCTGTTTGTTTTTTTAAGACTCCACACATAAAATCATTTGTTTTTTTGTATTTGTTTCTGTCTGTTTGACTTATTGGAGAAGGCAATGGCACCCCACTCCAATACTCTTGCCTGGAAAATCCCATGGACGGAGGAGCCTGGTAGGCTGCAGACCATGGGGTGGCGAAGAGTTGGACACGACTGAGCGACTTCACTTTCACTTTTCCCTTTCATGCATTGGAGAAGGACATGGCAACCCACTCCAGTGTTCTTGCCTGGAGAATCCCAGGGATGGGGGAGCCTGGTGGGCTGCCGTCTATGGGGTCGCACAAAGTCGGACACGACTGAAGCAACTTAGCAGCAGCAGCAGCAGCAGCAGTCTGACTTATTTCACTTAGCATAATACCCTCAAAGTCTGTCCATGTTGTTACAAATGGCACTATTTCCTTGTTTTTTATGACGGAATAGTTTTCCATTGTATATAGAAACCACATTTTCTTTATTCATTTGTCCATTAGTGGCCACTTAGGTTGTCTGTGTCTTCAGTTCAGTTCAGTTCAGTCGCTCAGTTGTGTCCGACTCTTTGCGACCCCATGAATCTCAGCACTCCAGGCCTCCCTGTCCATCACCAACTCCGGAGTTCACTCAGACTCACGTCCATCGAGTCAGTGATGCCATCCAGCCATCTCATCCTATGTCGTCCCCTTCTCCTCCTGCCCCCAATCCCTCCCAGCATCAGAGTCTTTTCCAATGAGTCAACCCTTCGTATGAGGTGGCCAAAGTACTGAAGTTTCAGCTTTAGTATTATTCCTTCCAAAGAAATCCCAGGGCTGATCACCTTCAGAATGGACTGGTTGGATCTCCTTGCAGTCCAAGGGACTCTCAAGAGTCTTCTCCAACACCACAGTTCAAAAGCATCAATTCTTCGGCACTCAGCCTTCTTCACAGTCCAACTCTCACATCCATACATGACCACAGGAAAAACCATAGCCTTGACTAGACGGACCTTTGTTGGCAAAGTAACATCTCTGCTTTTGAATATGCCATCTAGGTTGGTCATAACTTTTCTTCCAAGGAGTAAGTGTCTTTTAATTTCATGGCTGCAGTCACCATCTGCAGTGATTTTGGAGCCCCCAAAAATAAAGTCTGACACCCTTTCCACTGTTTCCCCATCTATTTCCCATGAAGTGATGGGACCAGATGCCATGATCTTCGTTTTCTGAATGTTGAGCTTTAAGCCAACTTTTTCACTCTCCTCTTTCACTTTCATCAAGAGGCTTTTTAGTTCCTCTTCGCTTTCTGCCATAAGGGTGGTGTCATCTGCATATCTGAAGTTATTGATATTTCTCCCGGCAATCTTGATTCCAGCTTGTGCTTCTTCCAGTCCAGCGTTTCTCATGATGTACTCTGCATATAAGTTAAATAAGCAGGGTGACAGTATACAGCCTTGACGTACTCCTTTTCCTATTTGGAACCAGTCTGTTGTTCCATGTCCAGTTCTAACTGTTGCTTCCTGACCTGCATATAGATTTCTCCAGAGGCAGGTCAGGTGGTCTGGTATTTCCATCTCTTTCAGGATAGATTATCATAAATAATACTGCAGTGAACATGGGGGTACAGACACTTCCTTTCCTTTGGATATATTCCTGGAAGTAGAATGCTGGATCATACTGTTGTTCTATTTTTAACTTTTCAAAGAACCTCCATACTTTTTTCCATAGTGGCTATAGCATTTACATTCCCATCACCAGTGCATTGGGGCTCTTTTTTCCACATTTCTCACCAGCATTTGTTATCTCTTATCTTTTTGATAACAATCATCCTAACAGGTTATGAGGTGATATCTTATTATGGTTTTGATATGCATTTCCAAAATGGTGAGTGATGTTGAGCAACTTTTCATGTACCTGTTGTCTTTTTGAATATCTCCTTTGGAAGAATGTCTATTTGCCTACTTTGAATTGGAATATTTATATTTTTGCTGTTGAGCTGTAAGAGTTCCTTATTTATTTGGAGTATTAATCCCTTATCAGATGTGTGGTTGGCAGATACTTTCGCCGGTTTTATAAGTTGCCTTTTTATTTTACCATTTTCTTTACTGTATAGAAACTTTTTAGTTTGATGTAGTCCCAGATAGTTATTTTTGATTTTTTTGCTTTTCCTTTAGATGCCATTTCCAAAAGGTCATTGCTAAGACCCATGTCAAGAAGTCTTTTCCCTATGTTTTAGGAGTTTCATGGTTTCTGGTCTTATGTTTAAATCTTTAATCCATTTTGAGTAATTTTTGTGTAAGATAGGGGTCTAGTGTCATTCTTTCACATGTGAATAGATTTACGTGTTTGATAAAAACATCCATGAGCTTTTCTTTCAAAAACAAAAACAAAAATTTGTGAAAATTGATGTTGTAAAATGAAGATGCTCTCTTAGCTAAGAATGCCTTTCTAGAAATGTATAAATGCAATTATCCTGTAATAAATAAACATATCTTCAAATTTCCTCAGTAATGTATCACTGGGAAAAAAAATTAAAAGATGACATTGCTGCTCACAATAACAATACAAAGTGAAAACAGTTGCAACACAGATCCAGGATGTTAGAGATGAATGAAAAATTATCTTGCTTTTTATAATTAAAGTTTGCTAGTTTAGTATTTATGAACAGGCTTATAGACTACTGAATTACTCAGGTAAAATATTATTATCTTTGTTTCTAAAGCATTCTCTTTTTGTTCCTAAATCAAAAAAAGAGAAAACTTAAAGCACATGACTCAGTTATAGTTTTTAGAACAACAGTGGATAAGAATGTATTAAAGACTTAGGAATCCTTTCATCTCTCTGACTTTCCATCATTTCCATTCTCTATCTAGTTTTTGGTTGCAAAATAATAGAAACTGATGCTAACGAGTATAGAAGTAAAATTTATTGGACGTTGGGCAATTCCTAGAATCTATGAAGGAGGCTGGAAAATGGGGCTTGGGAAATGGACAGGAGATGAGGCAGGCTGGGCCCAGGAACCTCTGTCCAGATGAATGTGTAGGACCTTTCTAAGAGGTGAGCTGCTTTGTGATGAAAGGCTATATAGGAACAGTGAATTTCCTGGGTTTTCAGCTTACAGGTGCACATTTTTTCATTAGCTCCTTTTTCAGAATCAATGCGGTGTGACGTACCCAGTGTCCTTTACGCACTCAGTCTTAGTTTCTCTTTCCTGCTCATCTTTTCTATCATCAACCTGCAGTTATCATAAAAGTATCATAAATAATTTTTTAATGAATTCCTCAAGAGGCATAGTGTTTCTTCTACTGGTTGTCTTGCTTTTAATGGAATTATTTCAAGAATGAACCCAGATGTGAGAACAAGTAATCATATGTTTAGGTTCAGACTCAACCTCAAATAGCATCTCATATATCAGTTCCCCATCTCTGCCCTTCCTCTGTTTTCCTGGGCTGCAGAGATGCCATCCTGTTAAGTACTTATATGAGCATAGTTTTTGCATTGAATTGTGACTTTTAAAAGACATATCTATCTTCATCATAGACTATAAATTCTTGGAAAATGAGAACAAATTTTATTTAAATTTATTTTATGCACCTAACACTATGTTTGGGATATAGTAAGTGTTCCATTTTAAAAATCAAAGTAACATGTACATACACTTAAAATATTTTGAAGGGCTTATGATGAAAATCAACAGTGCCTTTTCCTCCTGCCTTGCTCCTGGATTGCTTCTCAGAGGTTAACCCTTTTAACTTTCCTTAAATTTTTTTTCTGGTAGTTATTTCCATATTTCTTAAAGAATATCCTTATCTTAGTACTTCTTGATTTATCAGTTTTAGACAGCTTATGTTGACCACCCTCCAGTATTCCTGAGGTATACATCTTTCAGTATTTCTGGTTTTATGAATAATCAGCACATACATTATTTTAACTATGCAAGTAACATTCTCTACACAGCCAAATACTATAATTATATTTTCTCATTCATTTGCACAATTTCTCTTCTATCATTATGTTCCCTTCCTTGTATAACTTTTCTACTGCTTCTGTGCTGTATCTATTTCTCACTTTTTTTCAAGTCCTCTATCATTATGGGTTTTTAAATCAGTCCTTTTTATTTTTGCCTCCCGCTGTCTTTCTGCTCTGGTCTTGACTGGCTTTCTTTTTTAAAGCCACAACATGGCTAGCAACTATTCTTCTACGCCGAATCTCTTGGTTTTTTTTTTCACCTTTGCCTTCCTTGGCATATGGTGTACTTCCTTGTTTTGTGGAAAAACATCTTCAAGTAACCTCCTAAAAAAGAGAGGGAATTTTTCTGAGTTCTTGTATATCTGAAGTGAAAATGAAGTGAAAGTCGCTCAGTCATGTCCGACTCTTTGCGACCCAGTCCATGGAATTCTCTAGGCCAGAATACTGGAGTGGGTAACCTTTCCCTTCTCCAGGGGTTCTTCCCAACCCAGGGATTGAACCCAGGTCTCCCGCATTGCAGGCTGATCCTTTATCAGCTGAGCCACAAGGGAAGCCCGAGAATGCTGGAGTGGGTAGCCTATCCCTTCTCCAGGGGATCTTCCTGATCCAGGAATATCTGAAGAGATAGTCTATTGTTGTACTTTATTGTTTATTTGATTGGGCATAAATTCTAGTTAGAGGATAAATGCCCTTTAGAACTTGAAGGCCTGTGTGTTGCCTTCTAGCATCCACTATGGCAAATGAAGAGTCTATCATTTGTAAGAAGCTTTTAGGGTTCTTTTTGTTCTTGATCTTTGAAATTTCATAATGAAAAGCTTAGATACATATCTTTCAAAAAATGGATTCTTCTGTGCCTGGATAGGTCCTTTTAATCTGAAGACCTTCATCTTCTGAGAAGTTCTTTTGTAATATTCCCTTGATCATTTCTTCATTTTCATTTTCTCTGTTCTGTATTTTGAAACTTCTGTTAATCAATGTTGGATGAACTAGATTGAGCCTTTGTTTCTTATTTTCCTTTCTGTCTTCTATGTAATCACTATAAAAGTTAAAATAATACACAAGGGTTTATGGTGAAATGTAAATTCTTACCCTGATCCCATTTACTCTAGTTCCCTAAGGTAACCCTATATCAGTTGTGTTTTGTTTTTTTCCTCTAGAATCTTTCTAAAGGTAGTCCAGGCATATTGTGGCAGAAATTATACATGGAAATACTTGTTTTCTTCTTTCTAGGACTGCAGCTAAACCATAAATTCCCAGCTTCCTTTACAATTAGGTGCAGCCACGTGACTAAGTTCTAGCCAATAGAATGTGAGCAGAGGTGATGTGTGCCCTTTCTAGAACACTTTTAAGCGTTCGTCTTCCACCAGAGAGATGCAGTAAATAATGTGGCCCCTAGGGGATGGTAGAACCATAAAATAGAAAGATCCTGGGCCCATAAACCACCGCCTGAAGTAAGTAAGATGGAGAAAGACAAATATCATATAATATCACTTACATGTGCAATCTAAAAAAATGTGTACAAATGAATGTATCTACAAAAGAAACAGAGTTACAGATGTAGAGAACAAACTTATGGTTACTAGGGGATAAGGAGGGGAAGGGATAAATTGAGAGATTGGGATTGACATATACATACTGCTATATATAAAATAGATAACTAATGAGGACCTACTGTATAGCACAGGGAACTCTACTCAATACTCTATAAAGGCCTATGTAGGAAAAGAATCTGAAAAAGAGTGGATATGTGTATATATATAACTGATTCACTCTTCTGTACACCTGTAACTAATACAACATTGTAAATCAACCATATTCCAATGAAAATTTTTAAACACAAAAAACCAGAATTGATGGTTCTAGAAAAAGAAAAAAGAAAGCAGCCCATTGGCCAGGAATAGAAATGAACTGCCTTTGTATTTGAGCCATTAAATATTCTTGGGCCTGATGGTGATACCATCTAACTTTACCTAATATGCACATGCAGTCATTTTTTCTTTTTCTTTTCTCCCCACCCCCTGCACCATTTGTGAGAGTTTCTTCTCTTTATTATCTACCCTTTCTAGCAAATTATTAATTTCTAACACCTCTTTCTTGCTTTATAATTTTTCTCTTTTCATACATTCAGTGCTTATATATGCAGTGTCTTCTTGAATCTCTCTGAGGCTTTCATAATTTTATTTCAATTTGTTTCCCAAATTACTTGTATTTTCTCCCAGCTCATTTTTTTGTTTGTTTCATTATTTATCTTGGTTTTTCTCTTTTCTCTTTTGGCTTTTTCTCAACTGTTGAGCCTTAGTTGTTCAGTCATATGTAAGAATGAGATAATAGAAAGCAGTTGAGAGCTCTATGCATATGTGGGTAGAGAGCTGCTTTAGAAAGATCAGGTGGAGAACTCCTAAGATTTGAATGGCACAGCGTTACCTCTGTGGGCTGTTCAGTTTTTTTCTGTTGAGTAGACACATGGCTGCTAGGAGATAAACTACCCTGGATATAGACTTTCAGTTAGTCCCTCTAGTTTTAGCTCTGATCTTACTTCTCTTATATAATATCTGGTACATCAAAGCCTGAAAACTCTAGGATTCTGATGGTACATTGTCTCCCTTCTCCATTTTTGGGTTCCTCTGCCTTGTTTTGCTAATTGCCATCCTTCCATCTGCTTTCCATCTTCCATAGGGACATGATAGGGATTGTCTTTTCATCTATTATATAACCTCCTATTTCTCCATGCTGTTTTGGGTTTGTAGTTTTTAACTCATCTATTTCCATTTTCGTTGGAACCTCTAGAGGAAGAGGAGATAAATGTGCGCTTTTAGTGTTCCATATTCTGCTGCTTGCTGTTCCTGCATGTGTGAGCCTTGCAGCTTGTTGTGTGAGGCAGCCAGCTCCACCTAGAAAGCCAAGAGCAGATGGGGGCAAAACAAAACCTATAGAGTTTTGGTTTTTAAAATATACCATACAGAGCATTAAACAAATCTTTTAATTTAAAAAAGTCCCTTTTTGATAAATAATAAAATCTCACACCTTCCTCTAGTATTGCTAAAAATTAGAACACATTCAGTATCATGACTCAAAATTAAGGGACAAAGTATTGCTTTGTTTTCAAATTGCACAGATTCCTTTAGGGAGTCTTTGGTTCAGAATCTGCTCCCTGCCACCATTCCATCTTGTCCTTAGAGAACTGCTAATTTAAAGGCTGCATCACATCTTATAGCTCTTGACTTAAAGAAGTAAATGTTTAATTGCATCTAATGTAAAAAATTCAGCACACATTTCAGGGGAAATTTTGAAGAATATTTCTAATCCAAAGATACAACATTATAAATATAATGATACTTGTAGTTCAAGCTTTTACTGAATTCAGAAAAATATTGGCTCTATGTATGTACACACATATGCATATATATATATAATATATCTTTTATTAATTTTGCATCTTCGCTATAGAATACTTAGAGAAAAACCTGCCTTATATACAAAGTGACTTCTTTTGGGCCTTAGTCTGCCTTAACTTAAATAGTATTTTTTGTTTAATTTTAGTCATATACTAGAAACAAATACTTTTAAAAATGAACATCAAAAAAGTAGTTTGCTTGAAGAATTCTTCATCTCATAGATTTTAAAATCATCGATTTTAAAGTTAATCTAAAGTTAGTAAAGAAAATCATACTTGTATTTTTATAATGACTTCATTCATATTGGTTATAAAAATAAAGAATAATTAAAAATAAAAGAAATTTATTTAACTATAATTAGTTGCCAGGTTTTTAAATGAATACAACTTCATTTTACCAAAATGTAGCAATATTTCAAATCTATCTGAGAAGAGACTAATAATCTGGCTAACTAGTATCTATTAACCATTACTATAACCATTATTGTTAACCATTTTGATGGAGAATATTTACTTACATTGTGAGAAGATATGACTAAAAGAAGAAAACAGTGATTGCAAATTATCATGGACATATAAAGATGAGGCCATCATAGACTCTGATAGTTAATATAGCAATCAAAAGCAATGTCATTTGATATGAACTGTTTTGATTACAGAAAAGGCTATGACTCATTTTTACATTCATATATCTACTAGAAAATTTTCAGATTTATAAGATTGACTATTCATTTTTTGTAACACAATGAATAAATGATATTACATTTTTTAAAGGGCAGAAGAGTTGTTAAATCAAAAACCATATGTATAAAATGGAGGCTCTTTTAGGAAGACTGATTTAATTTTCTCTCTGGTTCTGAGATTGAATCCATTAAGCAAAAACCTTAATGGCTTTGTTTATGACTTTAAAATTTGTTTTACAAGAATAATTGGAAATTATGCCAATTCTAAAATATAGTTTAGAATTTTTTGAAACTTGTGTTTCAAAAAATGTTTTAGTGTTTGTATAATATAGAATTAAGTAAAGGCAAAGGTAACTCAGCATAATTGATAAAAGGAAAATGTACTTAGTGGAGGGGTTGCTTAACTGTAAGTAAATAAATATTTGAATTTTGGTATGATTTCCTAGCAATAAGGAAAATCTAATATCAAGTGATTAAGAGTATCTAGGAAGATGTTCGGTGTGGAGGAAAATGCTAAGAAGTAGTTAGTACACATTATAATCATCAAACACATTCCCAAGATCAGTTGTCTGGTGAGACTGAAGTGTGCCTGTGATTCAAGGTAGTCAGATTACCAACAAGCACAGCAAAATGAGATACTTAAGAGAGTTTTGGTTGATGCTGCATTCCAGCCATGTATGACGAGGAAGCAAATGAATAACACTTTGGTAGAAGAACACTGCCTACAAAATATTAACAGCTAGGCTTCAGATATAAATCAACATGGAGCTCAAGATGCAATCAGTAGCCTCTGCAAGATATACTAGATTTATAGTATAATGAATATATAACCAAAACCAGACTATATATTTTTCTTTTTAATAAAAATATTCAAGGGTTTGCAGACTTGGCTAATTCTCTTAGTAAACACAGTCCAATATTTTTCTAGAATTTATGTGTGTGTGTGTATCCAATTTTCTCAGGCTTCATACCAGCTCAGATGTATGGAGTCACATTTTAATAACTCAAATTCCACTGACTCTTAGAACTATTGCTGTTGCAGGACCTCAGCAGTGTGTCCCTGAAGTATTCTTGAGAGTCCCCAAGAATATCACAAATGCTCACACACGAGACGTCTTGCACCTGGTATTCCTATGCCTGTCCCACTCCTCGGCAGTATACTGGATGTATGCTGTGATAGTACAGAACGTGGAGTGATTAGTGGTGAAGCAAGGGAGCAGTGCATTTCTCCCCTTTATAGATCACCTTTGTTAAAAGTGTTCCCCAAAAGTGCTGCTTCTGTCTCTCTCATACAGAATCTTCAGTGATACACTTCTTCCAGTTTTTTTTTTTTAATGGGTTCTATGGAGGATGCTCAAAAATTAAAGTCATTTTTCCTGTCCAGCAACTCTTCAGAGTAATATCAGTGTTCCCAGTTTCCTCCTTCACACTACATTTTGTTTATCTACTTACTTTTAAGACAAATTTCTTCTTAGAAGGTTCTCAGCAACTTCCACACCCCGACTCTCCCCATACACTTTGTTGACGTCATCTTACTAACGTACAAGACGTGCAGACTACTGACAGACCTTGTATTCTCCCCTAGGTAGCTCCTCAGCTACCACAGAGACAAGGTTCTAAATAATCAGGTGCCAGCCTCCTGCCTTTGGAATTAGATAAGGTGTAATTGCTCCCCCTTCCCCAGGCAGGAAAATTCTGTTAGCTCACAAAATGGCTAAGCCAGTCCTGTGCGTACTTTCCCTCTTAAGGTGGATTTTGATTTTACGCAGCACTGGCTCTTGTTTTACTCTTTTGTTACTTGTTTATATTAGGTTTTTTACCCCTTAAAAAAGCTTTAATGACTTTGTCTTGTGTAAGGGAGCCAGAAATTTGGAGGATCCAACTCCAGAGGCAAACTTGTCATGACTGCATGAGTTTGTAAAACTGTCGCAGACTTTCAGGGATGTCAAAGCAAGGGCGGTGGGCATTTGTCCCTGTGCAGCATGCTTTGCCTGCTGGAGTGACTGTCTAAATCTGGCCACTGATGGAGCAGGAGGTCATTTTGCCTTTTCCTGTCTTTTCTCCATCCACTGGGGACTTAAAAAATGCTTTGTCTACAGAAGGGATTTGAAAGATGGGTTGTGAGAATCCTTGTTTCAGCCTTCTTGAACTTAAGTCAAAGAGGCTCTAACTCTTCTTTGAGGCCTGCCACCCCAAACAGGTCTCATCAGATGGGTTCACCTGACCAGCCCAGAAAGGTCTGAATCCCACTTGGACTCAGCTTGGCATCCCCACACTACAAGCTGTACAGCTGACTTTGAAACAACGGGGAGTGTGTTAGCTTGGTAACTCAGGTGGTTTTATATAATTTTTTTTTTAACTTTTCAATATTGTTAATTCAAACTAATATGTATCAATACAAATCATATCCCATCTATAGTTTTGGTTGGTTGTTCAATCTGAATTAGCCTTCCCCGGACCTGTACCTTTGCCTCTTTTTGATTTTTATTTTACCATACTTACTTCATCTTCTTCCACAGTGAAACTACTAATGACTTAGTAGATAACCCTTACAAGGTTTGGCGGGTCTTTGTTTTTAGTTTCTTTCTTTTTGCTTTTAAGAATGTAATATTTTCGTGAGACTAAGAAAGGAATGTGTAGGACAAAAGAATAAAACCTACTATAGCTAGGTTGACTTATCATAATTAAGTAGGCTCTCATTAAGTATGGTTAGTTTGTGATAGATATCATGTATGGTAGGTTTGTGTGTGTATAAAATTCTCTAAATAATAAAAATAGTAAGTCACCAAAGGGGAAGTTCTCTATAGAGTGAGAGAGCATTGTTTTGGGAATTGGGATTTGAGTAGCCAGAGTGGGCTTTCAGCTCTGAATGCTCTAGATTCTCAGTTGTAGGAGCAAGCCAACATATCCCACCTCAAACAAAGATACTCTTGGTGGAACATTTGGAATGACCTGCCTTGTGGTCTCTGATGGTACAAAAGAATCTGCCCAAACATACGATCTCCATCAGATGTATAGTTAGGGCCTGGAATCACACCTTTCATTTTCTTTTTTTCTCCTTTAGCAGCCCTGAAGAGTTTTCACCAAATTGCAAACTGGAGTCAGGTAATGTTTGTTTCTGAGCTTTCAGAGGAAGCTGTTTATTTTAGTAGGCAATTTTCATGTGTGATGGAGTGAAATGTTGAGAAGGCAGCCTCTCATCAGTGGACAAACAATGCCTAAGAATTTAGCTAATGGCCCCCCTTCAGTGCAGAGAATAGATGGCAACAATTGTACTTGCAGACTAGACCCGGAGCTACTTGTTTGGCTGCTAGGTGTTAATGCAAATTTGTTCTTCAGCTCATTCAACCCTGGGGCTCCCATCCTTTGATTTAATTAAATGTAATTGGTTACATTGCTCCTCCCAGGCCCCTGAGGTGTTTTTGTTTATTGCTTACTCTTTGCAATAAAGCTTCAATTCAAGGCACAAAATGCTGGATAAATAAGAGTCCTTTTTTCTTATGTTGGATTTGCAGGGAGATTATTCCTTTCAAATAGTTTGGCTTTACTGTTAAAAGTAAATGACCAGTGAAATAAACTCATTGGGTGGCAAATGTAGCATATCCAGAAGCAAGGAATTAAGTAAGGCAAATTACATGAGATTAGGAAAAAAACATGAAGTTGTAATGTTAAATTAGTAAAAATTTGCTAACCTACTCTGAGATATCAGCACTGTAAATAAATAAGGCTTTAATATGTAAGATTACCATTGTTGTAGCATATTATTAAAGTTACTTTTAAATGCCAGCTACGAAATAGTGAAGTCATTTTGTAATCATGCTGAATTCTCTTACTCATAAATATGCAAGTGGCCTTGTGGGGACAAAAGCGAGAATGATATTGACTTAAATTAGGTCAGCACAATTAACCTATTCCTTTTTAATGAAAGATTTTTTTCCCTTCTGCATAAGTTTATTTTTTTAACCCGAAGATACTGTAAATAACATATTTTTTGATAAAGTGGTTTTTTTTCCCTTTCAAGATTTCGTTTTAATTTGAGAAGTGGGGTAAATTATATTTGTAGTACTAACTTCTGAGGAAGCACTCAGAAACTTAGAAAAATTAGAATATTATCATTCATACTTCTCAATTCAGTTTTAAGTACCAAACTATGAATCATTTTTTCCCCCTTTTTGTCCTTGTCAGTTGGATAAAATGGCCTGGCAGGAACTGGTATTTATTATAATGTTGTCTTGTTAGTTCCTTTATTGCTTTCTTCTTCCCTGGCCTCTATTTTTTCCCTTTTTAACTGTAGCGGTATAGACACTGTGATACCAGTGACACGTTCATTAGTGCAGTAGGCTTTCTAAATCTTGCTGTGTCACCAGCCTAACTCATATCTCTTCTGATGGGAGAAAAAAAAGGGGAAAAATCCATGATAAGAGCACAGGTATTCTCAGTTCAATATAAAGCTTCAGTTTCTCACAACAGGATTGTTTTGCAGGACATTTTTTCTCGGCTCCTCTCACATTGTATTGCTGAAAAAGTGGGGTCTAAGCCTATCGCGCTGCGCCATCAGAAGGTTAGGCCTTTCTTCAGCGGTTGTGCCAAGCGGTTATTGTAATAAACTAGAGGACACTCCCCTGGGGTGTGGTGGTGGCAGCTCAAAGGTAAGTGTTCAGAGAAGAAATGGAGTACCACGTTCCCATCTTGGGCGTGAGCTGTTGAAGAGACGGTGGTTTATTTCAGAGTAAGTTTTAGTTAGCCTCCCTCAGCTTGGGTGTCGGCAGAAATTCCAGCTGTCGGCCTCGGTCGGAAAATCTTAGATGGAAGTACAGGCTTTGTCAGATGAGTTTAGGACAATGTAACTTCTCACCTAGTTTTCATGAAGGAGTCACAGTTTAGAATAACTCTTGACCCACATATGGGCAAACAACCCACTTAATGTATTACCTGTTTAACATATGTAATGTAGTGGAGACTGGAGGTCTCTTTTGTAAATGGAAATGTAATGTCACAGACAGAAGGGAGGGAAATATTCCAGTGGTCTTTTAGATAAAACCAGATACTCTTTTCTTGTGCTTGAGTAATTTTCCTCCCTGTGCACTGGTAATAATAAGCCCATTGCCTGTCCCCTAACTGTGACTCTCCTGAATCCGCAGCTTTGATTGGAAACTCTCAACCCCTGACCGGCCTCAGGAGCACTGATTACAGAGGCACCCCACACACTTCCCTCGTAAACATTTGGCAGATCAGGAAGTGCTGAGAAGTGATGCCCCTGGCTCTCAGAAGAGGGTACTGGTGGGAGAAGAAATAGAACATTTTCCCTCTTGCAGCTGTCAGAGAGTGATTATGTCAAATGGGTTTTCAAGGAGCCACAAAGTAATTATAGGGTAACTTCTTGACATTATTTTCCAATGTTTGACTCAGCAGATGATGATGATTAATTGATGTGTATTATTTTATGGCTCTCTGAAACTTTGTTTGATACTTTAGGTACAGGTCAGACTAAGTCTTCATTTAGACTAATATAGCAAATTTGCCTTAAATTTTAAGTTAATTTTCCCTCTATAATAGATTCAAATGATTTCTTCAACTATTAGTCTTCTGATGACTGTAGAGACTGTTTGGGTTACCTTTTTCATGTAGTTTTTTTTTTTTTTTTTTTTTTAAATAATCATGCGCTTTCAAAGTAGTATTTTCCTCTTTTACTGAGATGTTACTGTGGATTTCTCAGGCGATTGTGAGAATTAAATGAAAAGTGCTTAATACCTGGGGCATGGTTAAATGTCAGCTATATTGAGACATGACATGGTAATCATTAAACTTCAAAAAGGTGTTTCCTTGTATGCTATTTCACTAATGTGGTGGTCTAGGTAGCAGGGAAGAATCTGACACCTTGTTCATTTTCTAATGTAGTCATACTACATTAGAACTAGTCTACCTATTAGTTTATATTTTCTTATTAATTTTAGTTCAATTTAAAATAGTGGGGAATATTTATACAATGGACTTGAAACATATTTATGTTTCCTTTTCCAGGGCATATCTTATACATAAATGTCTATATTATTGATTTAGGTAGGCCAAAATCAGGACATTTGTGACTGGTATAATAGAAATTAAGACAGATTAATTAAAATACTAAGTAATAAGTATAGTGGAGCTTTCATTATTTTACTGTTTATAAATTTTAAATGTATCGCTTTCAAATCAAAGTTGTCATTGACGTGAGAAGTGTTTCGTGATCTTCCTGGACTTTCATAAGCTGTGTACAAAAAGTGTTTCAAGCCAGAATGTTTCTTATGAAAAGAATGGAAAAGTGTGACATTCTGAGAATTCACAACACTTTATATTGGGGCAAGATAGAAAAAAATTGTCTTAAGTTTCAATTTTGCCTTTGTTCCATATAAAAATACCTTCTATTTGCTGACCCACAAACTGTTCACCAAAAAAATAACTACTGTGTGTATGAATGTCATGTGAGTGAATGATTTGGTTATGGCGTAAATGCTAATATTTGATGAACTTTTGAGAACATTCTTGAATATAGTTATATAAGGAAGTGCTTCTGAGTAGATTTTTTTTTAACATTTTCAGATATCAAATGAATATCAAATGAATCAAATGAATATCAGAATATTCATTCAAAAGTAATATTTTCTCCCAAATTTAAGGGAAATATCTTAGAATCAGGTATCTTGCTGTAATAGGTTTCTGCCACGTCCTTTGCATATGAATGCATTCATTGTGTGCTGGTGTCTGTGCACCGTGTGTGTGTGTGTGTGTGTGTGTGTGTGTGTGTTGTAAGTAAATGAAGTAGGTGAGCTATTTATTAGCCATACTGCTTCTGCCTGCCAGCTAGATATATCATCAACATTCCAGGTACAAAAGATGCTTAACCAGTTCAACTGAATAGTCTTCCTTTGTTTTCACAAAATGTGTTTCACAAAGAAAAGATGTTGCTCTCATGGTAACAGAAGGATGGGAGTCTAGGATTTGCAGTGCCATCTTTATTATGTGTATGCGGAATGAAAAGAAACCAAGTATTCAACTGTGGGCTGTGTGGGATTTTTTTTTTTAATTTTGGTGTTAGTTGTGGTCTCCATTGATAGGATATTTTAGACTTTTAAAAAACCATCTGTTTATAGGAAGCACAGGGGGTGCACCCGTCTGTTGAATTTATTATGCGAAGTGCAAATAGCAGATGGCTCAGCAATAGGTTTATCCTTCTGTAGGAATTCGTTGTTTCTAAAAGTAACAAATCTTTGTCTTTCAATATTAACACATCTTGGGACATTTGACTGGGGTTTGTTTTCCTTCTGAAATAGTGCTCTCATTGGCAGTCTGATCTGCATTATCTCTCAACTGACTAAGCCTTGCCTGGTTGCTGTGAATCATCTACTTCCTTACTCTATTCAAGTTCCACCCGTTGACATATTTGCTATTTTTTATTCTCTATCAGAATTATTATCAGGAAACATTAGGTGCCTAGGACTTTGCCAGATTCTGTATATATGTTTATTATCTCTATGCTTGCACCTAGCAAATTGACGTGCAGTACCAAAAACAAAGTTTTACTACACAAGGACCTCTATATTACTGTGTACATAACTTGGCTTTCAGTGTTTCCTTTATTTAAATTTTCTACAGTTCTTGTGTTTCCTTGAATTATTTTTTCTTTCTTGTGAAGCATGCTTTAAGATCCTTAAGAATGGTACCCTGATTCCTTTTCTTCCTATCAACTTATTTAAATATGTTGTTTTTGTTTAAGATTGTGAATAGATACCAAATGTTTATAACATAGATAAGAGATAAAGATGAACAGAAAACATACATGCATAAATTCACTACATTGAATGAGTGAATTATCCAAGACAGTAAGAGGGGGCATATGTATGGATATTGAGGGGGAAGTGGATAAATGTGTCTGACTGGGTTGGTATCAGAAAAATCTTTCATGAACATGGATGCCTTGTGCAAAGCCCAGCTAGTAAAGCTGCCATGGAGAACATCCCTTTTCTTTGAACAAAATTTTAACCATGGCAGCTGGGCAGCAGGCCCTTAACTAAATAGATGGTCTCAAGCTGGATGGCCAACATTTCAGACATTGAACAAAATGCTAGTACTTTCCATAGCATTTCATATACGCAGATAAAGTGAAGTCGCTCAGTCGTGTCCAACTCTTTGCGACCCCATGGGCAGTAGCCTGCACCAGGCTCCTCCGTCCATGGGATTTTCTAGGCAAGAGTACTGGAGTGGGTTGCCATTTCCTTCTCCAGGGAATCTTCCCGACCCAGGGATCAAACCCAGGTCTCCTGGATTGTAGACAGACGCTTTACCATCTGAGCCACCAGGGAAGTCCTATGCAGATAAGGGTTCAGTAAATGCTGTCTGTTGTTTTGTGGTGAAATGATTATGTGGTATGGTGATATGATCATTTTAATCCCTTCCTCTAGCTCTTGTTTACATAAACCTTTTCTATAAACTGTTTAATGTTTTACTCTCATTCAAGGTCTTGTTCTTTCTGCCACTCTCATCCTAACATTTCCCAGATTTTTAAAGCAAAAAATATCATGGCTTAATTCCATTTGATATACCTGTATTCTTTCCATGTTTGTCTACAGGTATTCTAATTTTTTATTTTGTAGCATGCATATTTCTAAGGCCTATACAATTGATATTTGAACCTGAATTCAACTTATTTTTTAAATTTAAAGTTCCATGTTTAATGAAGTTTTCCAGGTTTTTAAAAAATTCACTTTTTTAAAATCTCCTGTCTTTCCTTAATTAGTATTTACTGGATACTGAATTAAATTTCTGTATAAAAATACGTCACCTAATTCAAAGTAGCCTCAATTTTTATGTCTTGCTTAATGTACATGAAATTTGAATCTTTTTTTTAAACTAAAATATCTATAGATATCCTTAGGCCTATAGATTTCAGCATCCTCCCCATTCTCTGCTCTCACTGTTCCCTGCACATGTCATTCCATCTTATCAGTGACAGGAACTGTGAACTGCTACTTTCTCTGTGGGGCTTATCTCATGTCCCCTAGCAGGGTTGATGGCTGGCTTCTCTTTGTGCCCAGAGCTCTGTTTATACCCTAATTGTAAACAGTTGTCCTATTATATTGTAATTATCTGCTTACCTGCCAATCTCCTCAGCAGATGGGGTAGTAGCTTTGTCCTATTCATTTTGCCTCCCAAGTTCAATAAACACAGGTTTGTTGAATGAAGGAGGTAATTGTGTGTGTGTGTGTGTGTGTGTGTGTAAGAGAGAGAGAGAGAGAGAGAGAAAGAGAGAGAGAGAGAGAGAGATCCATCAGAGGACATCCAGAGATGCTGTTAATTCTCCTCCTTTAAAGATTTGATGAAATTCTGCTATTTTATGAAAGCTCTCCTCCCCCTTTTAGATAAAGGTTGCTAATAGGTTTCCAACAAAAGTGTCAGAAACCTAGACTGGTAATTTACTGTTTGTGTTTGCATATATTAAACTAGGACAGAAATGAAAAAATCGGAGTAGAATGTTAATCACAGTTGAGGTCAAGTCAATTAGAAAACAGAAGTAAGTTTGTTGCTATTTCCAACTTTACATAATGGCATCATGTAGTCTTTGGGGGGGGCACATATATTTTGGAATATGAGCATCCTTAGTTTCTTTTGAACAACTGTACACCAGCTCATGAATTTGCATACATAAATACTACTAGTGAAAATTTGTTTATTATCTTGCATTTCAGTGCTATTTACTAACAGATTTCAAGACAATAGACAATTTTATAACCTTAGTTTTATAAAAACCACTAGTATTTTTGGTCCCTAGCAACCATTTAGTATGTAAATTAGGTATTCTCAGGCTTAATGTACTTCATTTTTATAAAACAAATACATCATTAATCTGATTAAGTTCTTAGATGGGAGTGCTGTCCTCAGATCATTGTGGATCATTTATTGTTGGGCATGCATCCAAAAAAAATTCAAGCGTGGCACTTACAGTCTAGGTTTAGGAGAATTGTTGAAACCTCCTAAATGACATTTTCCAGAAGAATAGAAAGGCACTGCTTACTTACAATTGCAAGCATTACCTAAAATTTAATGATGTTCTTACCCTTAATTGCAACTCAGTTTGATGATGATTCAGTGCCTGAAATTATGCTGTGTTTTGCTTTGATGTTAAAAAATGTGAAATAAAGGTGATCCAAGTGAATCAAAAATAGATCCTGGCTTTCCAGTAGTGACTTAATCACTATGTTTCTGAATTCAGAAGGTTGCTTGACTGTCATGGCTATTATTTGGCATGTCTTTAGCTTTTAGTCAAATTTACTACTTTTAAGAACTGAGAATGTTTAATATTAAGGTTAAAGAAAGTTCATGATGTTTTAATTTATATAGCAGAAGAACCTTTTAAAGAAAATTTACAACATAGTTTACTGAATTCTACCTTATTTCCTTTTACAAAGTTGTATATCCTCTGTTTGTAGGTAGTCTTTGTCTAATGAAGCATGATGATAATAATGGCTTTTGTTTATTGAATGGACCTCATTCATTCTCCTAGAAATCTTGTGAAGTTGTTCTGTTTATTCCCATCTTACAGATGATTAAACAGAGGCTCAGAGAGATTAAGTTAGTGCCCAAAGGCATACAGATAGCATGTGGTTAATCTGGGACTCAAACATAGTTCTTATTCCAGAGCCTCTGCCTCCTCAGATAGGTGAGAGAAAGGAAGAGAACAGATTAATATACAAAGGTCATTGGGGTTGTCGAACTTTTTCTCTAAAGGGTCAGATAGTAAATGTTTTTGGGCTTCCCTGGTGACTCAGATGGTGAAGCAATGCAGGAGACCCAGGTTCAATCCCTGGGTCAGGAAGAGCCCCTGGAGAAGAGAATGGCTACCCACTCCAATATTCTTTCCTGGAGAATTCCACGGGCAGAGGAGCCTGGTGGGCTACAATCCATGGGGTTGCAAAGAGTCCGACACAACTGAACCACTAATACTTGTACATGTTTTAGGCAGTGAAGACCACACATACCTGGTCTTTAGCACGTATTCTTGTTTTCACTTTTTTTAAGAAACCTTTAAAAATATAAAAGCTGTTAGAAAAAAGCTAGTGGGAGGCCAAATTTGACCTAGAGTTTTTAGTTTGCCAATCTCTAATTTAGGGCAATGTCAGTAAGCCCTAAATATTTTCTCTGGATTATGTTAATTATAGTCAGTAAAATAATTTATAATAGTGACTTTCAAACATCAAGAACATGGACAAGTTATGTTCTCTATACCCTATTTGAGAAGGCATGAAAACATGACATCTTAGATTTTCATTAAAGAAATCAAAATAAAGTGTTAATATTTTTAGTGATTTCTAGATATCTGGAAGACTCAACTTTTTGAAACTATTCATTTTATAACAGCAAAAACAAAAGGTTATATTGCAAGTAGATTTGACAGTTACAGAATGCATAACATATAATTTTAATTTCATCCTTGAGTGTTTAATTTTATTTAAAAAAAAAAATCTTACCTTCTTGATATATGAGTGCTTAGCATTTTGTCCCTATATTTTTGATATTGCAGATTACTGATTCCCCTTTTTTATAGTACACATCTTACTGAGGAATACTAAAGTATGGCTGAGAAAATTTTTTTTCATTTCTTAAGGAAATAGCAGCTTGTATGTGTTGATACAAGGTATCCAAGATTTTTGTTGATAGTTTATATTTACCTAGATGTGAATGTTTTCTTCAACTCCTTTATTAACATTTAAGTGGTTTTTTTTTAATGTATTTAAAATTTTTTATTTTGTTTTGTTATTGTTATTATTTGTTATCATTATGATGATGTTGGACTGCGCTGGGTCTTGTTGCTGTGTGCGGGTGTCTCTAGTCCTGGAGGACAGGGGCTACTCTCTAGCTGTGGTTCTTGGGTTTTTCTTTGTGGTGGCTTCTCTTGTTGTGGAGCACCGGGCTCTAGAATGTTCGGGCTTCAGTATTTGCGGTTCATGTGCCCAGCTGCCCCATGGCATGTGGGATCTTCCCAGACCAGGGATTGAACTGGTGTCTCTTGCATTCATTACAAGGCAGATTCTTAACCTTTGGACCACTAGGGAAGCCCATGTTAAAGTTTTAGCTGGCTTAAGGGACACAGCTGCTGCTGCTGCTAAGTCACTGCAGTCGTGTCCGACTCTGTGCGACCCTATAGACGGCAGCCCATCAGGATCCCCCGCTCCTAGGATTCTCCAGGCAAGAACCCTGGGGTGGGTTGCCATTTCCTTCTCCAATGCATGAAAGTGAAAAGTGAAAGTGAAGTCACTCAGTTGTGTCCAACTCTTAGTGACCCCATGGACTGCAGCCTACCAGGCTCCTTCGTCCATGGGATTTTCCAGGCAAGAGTACTGGAGTAGGTTGCCACTGCCTTCTCCGAAGGGACACAGACTCCAGCCCTTTTCCTAAAGAGGCCCCAAGCAGTATGGGGGGGAAGGGGGAAAGCGGGAGGCAGGAGGGGAGGGGTAGTTGTCCTCCTAATGGGGCATGAGGAATAGCTGGAGCCCTGGGACTTTCAAACCATGTGGCTAGTATTGTGTTTTTATTCAGCTCACTTGGGTCCATGTGTTTACATTTTTCTATTTTTCTTCAAGCCATTAGTGATATTCCTTTTGAGAAACTCAGTACATATTGTTTTGGTTGAACTAAGAAGGTAAAGAGATATTTGTATCTCTTAGCAGGCTAGAACATGCCTGCTGAATGGATGGGTGTGCTGCTAAGCCCAGGAGCCACAGTGGCCTACCAGTCCTTTCTTTTTGGAGGGTAGTCTTCTCAAAGCTTTCCTCCCAGTGCTCAGTTAGCTGCAAGGACAAAATCAGCTCCCAAAGCTTCATAAATGACATTACAAAAGACCAAAAAAAAAAGTTAAATATTATTATCTGTATTATCAAATTATAGAGCAAAGATTCTGAGTCATTGTTTAGGTAGTGAGGGTGGCTTTTGTTTGTCATACTTGCCCTTCCTTTTAAAAAAAGTAGTACGTAGTGGACCAAACACACAGTCCTGCGACAGAGGGGATATTGAATGGTTTGCTGTGTAGGTCAGTCACTAAGCCAAACCGCCAAAGTCTGACGTATGGGCAGTTTTCAGATGACGTTTCCTGAGCATTTATTGTATACTAGATTCTATCCAAAATGATTTCCATTCCTTATCTCATTTAGTCTTTGCAAATTTTTCAAGAGGAAACTGAGGTTTAGAGAAGTTGAGTTACTTGTTTACAGTAACATTACCAGTAAATTACAGAGGCAGAATGTGGATATGAACAACATGACACTAAACCTATGCCCGTCTAAGGGCGTAAGACATGTTTTATCCTTCAGTGTAACAGTCTTCATTTGAAGGAATGAAGTTCTTCAGAATGGAACTGAAAAGAGGACATTGTAGCTACAAACGGAGGCTATAAAAATCTGAAACAATGTATGGGCAATCCTTGGAGCAATCTAAAGAATAAACAAACAAAAATAAAGGTCTCTGAGTTTAAAGTGGATCCTCAACTAATTAGAATTACTTATATGTATTATGATGTGACTGCCTTTAGCTTGCATTTGATGGCTTTTGTTTCATGTGAACATGAACTAATATCATGCGAAAATTGGTAGTTTGGGAAAACGTAGGAAGATTAAGCTAAGTAAAAGATTAATTCAGCAAATATTTGTTGAGTGCATCTTATGCCAGAATCAGTCAGTCAGTTCAGCCGCTCAGTTGTGTCCGACTCTTTGCAAACCCATGGACTGCAGCATGCCAGGCTTTCCTGTCCATCACTAACTCCCAGAACTTGCTCAAACTCATGTTCATCGAGTCGGTGATGCCATTCAACCATCTCATGCTCTGTTGTCCCCTTCTCCTCCCACCTTCAATCTTTCCCAGCATCAGAGGCTTTTCCAGTGAGTCCGTTCTTCACATCAGGTGGCTAAACTTGAAATGTTATTGGAGTTTTAGCTTCGGTATCAGTCCTTCCAATGAGTATTCAGGACTGATTTCCTTTAGGATGGACAGGTTGGATCTCTTTGCAGTCCAAGGGACTCTCAAGCCTCTTCTCCAAAACCACAGTTCAAAAGTATCAATTCTTCGGCACTCAGCTTTCTTTGTAGTCCAACTCTCACATCCATACATGACTACTGGAAAAACCATAGCCTTGACTAGACGGACCTTTGTTGGCAAAGTAATGTCTCTGCTTTTTAATATGCTGTCTATGTTGGTCATAGCTTTTCTTCCAAGGAGTAAGTGTCTTTTAATTTCATGGCTGCAGTGACCATCTGCAGTGGTTTTGGAGCCCCCAAAAATAAAGTCTCTCCTTGTTCCCCATAAACAGCATGAATAAGCTCCCTTTTAAATGTAACACTTTTCTTGTGTTTAATACTTGTTTATATTCAAGTCTCTTTAAATCTGAGATTTCTGAATACTTGAAGTTCATACCTTTTGATTTGACTTGCTAGAAAACATAGAGATACTCTTTCTCTTTACATTGTGAATTTTCAGGGTTAGAAAGTTCTTTGACCTTTAAATTATGACTGATTTGCTTAAACCAGTGTTGTTGGGTGATGCAATCCAGGCTATAACCAAAATGAAGACTCCAGAGTCTTAATCCCTCAGCTTGTGTCATCAAGCTTTCAAATAGAGAAGTCTTGAGATCTAAGACTGTCTTTGCTTTCCCTCTGGTACGTGTGTCATAGTACTAAGCATGTTGAGGGCTTCCCAGGTGGCTAAGACGTAAAGAATCTGTCTGCCAATGCAGGAGACACAGGTTCGATCCCTGGGTCGGGAAGATCCCCTGGAGGAGGAAATGGCAACCCACTCCAGTATTCTTGCCTGGGAAATCCCATGGGACGGGGAGCCTGGCGAGCTACAATCTACAGGATCTCAAAGAGTTGAATATGACTGAGCAACTGAACATGTGCACACGCACCAAGCATATCATCTTGTGTATCCAACAAATACAGCTGACTAACAGTGTTAAAAAGGCAAGTTATATGGTTAACTGTCTCTTGCTGTTTTTTCTCCTGTTTTTGCTTTATTTAACCTAATATAGAGTGAGTAAATATAATGCCTTTTAAATTTGATGAATTGTTATGCACCTAATTCAGATTTAGGGAGTACTAGGTCTTCTTCCTTAAATCTGTGTAAATCTTTTGATATAAATATTCTTCTCATATCAACTGGTTTTACTGTCGAAGGTGATTTGGGAACTTATAGCTGCAAACCTTTCTTGCCTTTTAAAATCTTCCACGCCACAGTGTTCTGTGTGTTTTGATATAGGAGCTTTTAGACTTGAAATGATAGAAAGGCAAGGAAAGTATCCTCTTCAACTGGACTTGTGAGGCTTAAGCTTTGTTTTGTTTTCTTTTTCTTTCAGCACCTGTGTTGTGCAACTATACACAGGATTGATGGGGTGCAAAAGAGGCTGCCCTTTAGCACTTTAAAGAAGCTGGGCCAGTCTTCAAGTTGGCCCTTGAAAAGCAGGTATTACCCTCGCTGCTGAATGGATGTGCTGGTAGAAGCTTGGGGATAAAGAACATCAGCAGAATTGGCCTGAGTGTTCACCTTCACTTGAGACACTTCGATCTCAGAGAAGAAGGAACTGTGTAGATGGCGTGACTGAGGGAGAAGACGTGTGTGACGCAGCTCTTCCAGCTGCCTTGCAAAAGCATCAGGGGCCCTAGCAGATGGCAGATCAGAAGTCTAGTAGCTTTGGTTATAATTCCCCATAGAGCTGTGTGTATGTGTGTGTAAATATATACATTGGGTACATATATATTTATAGCATAGCTTAAATAATGTATTTACATAGGTATCAAATATATACACATATGCACAAATATATATAACAAAACTGTATATATTTATATAGTCCATATGTAAATACATATAGTATATACATGGACTTCCCTGGTGGTTCAGATGGTGAAGAATCCACCTGCAATGCAAGAGGCCCAGGTTCAATCCC
This sequence comes from Bubalus bubalis, assembly GCF_019923935.1. Lineage (NCBI taxonomy): Eukaryota > Metazoa > Chordata > Mammalia > Artiodactyla > Bovidae > Bubalus > Bubalus bubalis. The sequence goes on from NC_059168.1 coordinate 26,359,457, forward strand.
TCAGCCAGGAAGATCCCCTGGAGAAGGGAATGGCAACCCACTCCAGTAGTCTTGCCTGGGAAATCCCATGGACAGAGGAGCCTGGTGGGATACATAAATACACATTGTTTGTAAGTATATTTATTGTCTAGATGTGTTAATTTTTCTTTGATCAGTCTTGTGCTCGAGTTTTCATAACTATGGAATCCTTGTTGTCTATTCACAGGATAAACTTGAAGCCAGTGATTTCCAAGTGCCAAGTGTCATCTGTTGCCTCTAAGCCATGTTGTGTTTCTCAGTACTCCCTGAACAGGTCAAACTTTTTTGCTACAAATTGTATTGGATTGGTCAAAAAGTTTGTCCGAGTTTTCCCATAATGAACTTTTTTGGCCAACCCAATATTTCAGTATAATGTTTTCTCCATATCTCTGCCTCGAAGATTTTCCTCTCGGTTCTCTGATAGACTTTTACTCCTTTTAAAGATATGACTGAAATGTTGCCTTCTTGTTAAAGCCTTTCCAGATTCCTTCAAGCCAGTGGCTCCTTCCCTTAAGCTCCCACAGTGCTTAGTTTATTCTTCTGTTGTAACACTTGGCACATATTGTAATTATCACTCTGTATGTCACCTCTCTGTCTGGTGAGCTTCTGGAGCAGAGGTTGTTTTTATTTTCTTACCATCTAGCACAGACCTAGACTTCTCATCAGTGCTTGACTGAAAGAATAAATGAATGAATAAAACATCCCACCTCACTGTTTGAAACATGCTTCAGTTCTTCCAGCTGCCATTTCCTTTGTGCTGCTTTTCTTTATCCTCTTCCCTGTCACACGTTCTTCTGTTCTACCTGGTAGATTTTAGAGCTTATGAAATATGTGTTTAAAGATTTAAAATATAGTGCCTTGAACTCCTTAGAGGAAAAGTCTATGAATAAATAATTAGACTCATTTCACATCAAAATCTAAAGTGTGAAAAACTGTTCGCTATCATTTGGTGCTTTATTCACTTGTATGGTAATCTAATGGCACATCCATTGTTATCACTGAACTACACTGAAATATTTTACTCTTGGGGCTTTTTCATCTGACAAAAGGAGGCTTTTTGAAAATGAAAAAGCATAGTTCCTGTCCCTGGTATGCTAAGGGGCAATTTATTAGTTTTGCAACGCATGGGTTAAAATTACCATGTTTTATAGTGAACATTACCTGAGGAAATTGCTATTAATATCACGGCAGCATGTATATAGGTCCTGTCATCTTTGGGGTATGTAAATCAGGAATGTTGCTGAAGAACTACTTAGCATTTTCTTGGGGGTGAAGTGCTTAGTTTTGGAATTTAATTGTAGGTTTTACATTTAAGCTGTTCAGTATTACTCTTATAAAGGTTCTATAAATTTCTTGCTTTGTAGGTTTAGTCACTTTAACAGGTTTAGTCACTACAGTTGAAAGGCATCATCCTCATAATGAAGCCAGAAAAGAATAAAGGTTGATCATGCAGGGCTGGCTGGCTGTGACATTGAACAATAGAGCTTGACTTCTTCGTGTCTGTTAAATTAGACTATGGGGTGTGCTTATCTTGCTGCAATGATATTGAATTGTAACAAGAAAATGTTATGTTGTGCAGCTCTGCAGAGGGGGTGTGCATCTCTTTTCACTTTGCATGTATGGGGAAAGCTTTAAAATACTAGTGAAGCTGCCTTGTGAGCCTAAAGTCTAATGGCACAGACTGGGCAGAATACTGAGATAAAAATAAAAAATTGCAAAGGTTTTTAAGTATCCTGTAAAGTTTTATCCATTGAGGTCTTTTTTAAAGGACTGAGGGCAGCTCAGAAAGCATATGCTAGAAAAATTCGATTTTGAAGAGGTCTTTGAAGAAGACAAATAATACAGCCTGAAAGAAAAGTAAGAGGATATTATGTTACATTGGTGACAGATTTATTCTCAACTTTTTTACATGTGTACGTGATACAGTTCAACTCAGTTCTCTAAATATTAATGAAATAGCTTCTGTGTTGGATACCATGAAAGTGAGAGTGAAGTCGCTCAGTTGTGTCCAGCTCTTTGCGACCCCATGGACTGTAGCCCACCAGGCTCCTCCATTCATGGGATTCTTCAGGCAAGAATACTGGAGTGGGTTGCCATTTCTTTCTCCAGGGGATCTTCCTGACCCAGGGACCGAACCCAGGTCTCTTGCATTGCGGGCAGATGCTTTAACCTCTGAGCCACCAGGGAAGCTGGGCTTCCCTGGATACCATAGGAGGTTTTGAAAAAGTGTGTGATTCAGTCATACCCTGATGAATTTAGTATCTTTGAGGAGACAAAAATTAAATCGATGAAATAACTTCTTAGAATTGTCGGATGTATGAATGACAGTATTGTAAGCTGTCAAGATCGTTTAAAATTTTGATTCTGTTATTATATGTATCATTCCCAGATGTGTCACATGAGCATTTGATAGGCATCCCTTTTATGTCATAAGTCACTGTTAAAAATATGGAAGAGTCAAGGGCAAGGTTAGGAGCAAGAAAGAGTCTCTGACACTTCCCATGCTTATTCTTTGCAAATGTTTGTTGTCTTCTCTTGAACATTGCATTATTCTCTAAACATGTTTGAAGCACCCAGTTAATAATCTGTTACAGAATTTTATCATGAATGTTAAGCTACTTTTCAAGTTTTTATATATAGTTATTTAACTCTTCCAAAAAAATCACAATAGCATTTCTATAGTTCTGTTTGCTATTTCTCTCCCATTTGTCATAATTCTTTAGTGGATTCCAGAAAGGACTACAAGTAGAAGTTTTAAATTTAGTTAGCATGGTGGAATATAGATTGCTCTGTCTGTAGATTCAAACCTTCTTAAAGCAGCTACTAGGTCCCCTATTATTTCCTTACTTATGGTAGCCTGCATTTTCTTCTTTATGCTGTTTATCTTTCTCTTCCTCTCTGAAGACCATTTTTCTTCCCAAAGAAGATTGGATTGAAGTACAAGGTGAGAATTGAAGTAGCCGTATTTGATGTCCATTTCCTCTTCCTTCTTCCTTAATAACAGAAACAGAACTCAAGTTTTGTTTTGGGCAAGAGTGCTCAGTAAAAATACTTATCTGTACACCCTTAGGGCTTGCGGGTAGCCTTTTGATAATTCTGGCCAATGAAATGTAGGGAGAAGTTGCTGGGTGGAATGTGTTACTTAGCTGGTGTGTATGTGTGCATGTGTGCATGCTCAGTTGCTTCAGTCATGTCTGACTCTTTGCAACCCCCAACCCTGTAGCCTGCCAGGCTCCTCTGTCCGTGGAATTTTCCAGGCAAGGATATTAGAGCTAGTTGCAATTTCCAACTCCAGGGGACCTTTCTGACCAAGGATTAAATCTGCATCTCATGCCTCCTGCATTGGCAGGCAAATTCTTTACCATGGAGCCACCTGGGAAGCCCATTAGTTAGCTGATACTGCATAACAAATATCCCAAAGCTTAATGGCTTAAAAAACTGATAAATGTGTATTGTCGCACAATTTTGGTGGTCAGCAACTCAAGAAAGCTGATTTTACTCTCTGTGTGATTTGGCTTAGGATCTCATGAAGTTGCAGTCAAGATATCTGTGGGCCTGTGGTCATCTATGAAGATTTAACTTGGAGGAGCTTTTAACCATTATGTTTTATTGCTTAATAATAGTAGTAATAATAAAATATCACCTACCCTAGGAAAGTAACTCTGAAATGTATTGAGCACTATTATAGGCCAAATGCTATTGTGAATTTCAAAATGTTGATTAGAATTAAGTCACTATTTATAGTCCCATTCATTGATTTCTCTACTTTTGAAGTATTGCTGCTACTGCTGCTAAGTCACTTCAGTCGTGTCCGACTCTGTGTGACCCCATAGATGGCGGCCCACCAGGCTCCCCCATCCCTGGGATTCTCCAGGCAAGAACACTGGAATGGGTTGCCATTTCCTTCTCCGATGCATGAAAGTGAAAAGTGAAAGTGAAGTCGCTCAGTCATGTCCGACTCTTAGCGACCCCGTGGACTGCAGCCTACCAGGCTCCTCTGTCCATGGGATTTTCCAGGCAAGAGTACTGGAGTGGGGTGCCATTGCCTTCTCCGAAGTATTAGAATACTTTAAATCCACTCTTGTTCCTATAACTTGCTTTCTTTTCTTGAACTTTCATTATCTCTCTTGAGAAAGACGTCCTTCTCCAACTGACCAAATAGCCATTGCATACTCTCACAATTTAACCCAAAATAAATAAACAAAAAATAGTACAAGATAATACAAAATTAAGTGCTAACTTATCATCCAAAGTCAAATCTTCCAAACAAGGGCTAGGTATGTTAGGAATGTGAAAGAGGAAAGTGAAAAGTTGGCTTAAAACTCAACATTCAGAAAACTAAGATCATGGTGTCTGGTCCTATTGTTGTAGGAAGGAGGACCCTTTCCAGGGCCCGAAACTGGGCTCTTGTCTAACACTCAGAAATCAATTGTCCAAGGAGACACATGTGCTGACAAAGCAAGAGATTTTATAGGGAAAGGGCACCTGGGCGGAGAGCAGCAGGCTAAGGGAACCCAGGAGAACAGCTCTGTCACATGGCTTGCAGTCTCAGGTTTCATGGTGATGGGATTAGTTTCCGGGTTGTCTTTAGCCAATCATTCTGACTCAGAGTCCTTCCTGGTGGGGCACACCTTGTTCAGCCAAGATGGATGCCAGAGAGAAGGATTCTGGGAGGTGGTCGGACAGGTGGTGTCTCCTTTTGACCTTTCCCGAACTTTTCTGGTTGGTGGAGGCTTATTAGTTCCCTGTTCCTTACCCAGACCTCCTATTGTAGAACAACTCACGCAAATGGTTACTACGTGCCTGGCCAGGATGGGTGGTTTCAATCAGTGTGCTTCCCCTAACACTATCACTTCATGGCAAATAGATGGGGAAACAGTGGAAACAGTTACAGACTTTATTTTTCTGGGCTCCAAAATCACTGCGTATGGTGACTCCAGCCATGAAATTAAAAGACACTTGCTCCTTAGAAGAAAAGTTATGACCAACCTAGACAGCATATTAAAATGCAGACACATTACTTTGCCAACAACGATTCATCTAGTCAAAGCAATGGGTTTTCCAATAGTCATGTATGGGTGTGAGAGTTGGACCATAAAGAAAGCTGAGCACCAAAGAATTGATGCTTTTGAACTGTGGTGTTGGAGAAGACTCTTGAGAGTCCCTTGGACAGCAAGGAAATCCAATCAGTCCATCCTACAGGAGATCAGTCCTGAATATTCATTGGAAGGACTGATACCGAAGCTAAAACTTCAATACTTTGGCCACCTGATGCGAAGAACTGACTCACTGGAAAAGACCCTGATGCTGAGAAAATTGAAGGCGGGAGGAGAAGGGGACAACAGAGGATGAGATGGTTAGATGGCATCACCGACTCAAAGGACGTGAGTTTGAGTAAACTCCGGGAGTTGGTGATGGACAGGGAGGCCTGGTGTGCTGCAGTCCATGGGGTTGCAAAGAGTCAGATACGACTGGGCAAGTGAACTGAACTGAACTGATGTTAGGAATAAGAAATATCAATAATGGCTAGAAACCTGGAAAGACATGTCATTTTGTGAAGAGGAATACTAATTGAAATATGACTAACCCCAAAGCAAGAGGTACTTGGATGATGATAAATAAAGAATGGACAACAATGTCCATTGTTATATGTTGCTTTGAGACAAGAAATTGTTTCATTTCAGTTCAGTCGCTCAGTCGTGTCTGACTCTTTGCGACCCCATGAATTGCAGCACGCCAGGCCTCCCTGTCCATCACCAACTCCCAGAGTTCACCCAAACTCATGTGCATCATTCAGCCATCTCATCCTATGTCGTCCCCTTCTCCTCCTACCCCCAGTCCCTCCCAGCATCAGAGGCTTTCCCAGTGAGTCAACTCTTTGCATGAGGTGGCCAAAGTATTGAAGTTTCAGCTTTAGCATCATTCCTTCCAAAGAACACCCATGACTAATGTCCTTTAGGATGGACTGGTTGGATGTCCTTGCAGTCCAAGGGACTCTCAAGAGTCTTCTCTAACACCTCAGTTCAAAAACATCAGTTCTTCGGCACTCAACTTTCTTCACAGTCCAACTCTCACATCCATACATGACCACTGGAAAAACCATAGCCTTGACTAGACTGACCTTTGTTGGCAAAGTAATGTCTCTGCTTTTGAATATGCTATCTAGGTTGGTCATAACTTTCCTTCCAAGGAGTAAGCATCTTTTAATTTCATGGCTGCAATCACCATCTGCAGTGATTTTAGAGCCCCCCAATATAAAGTCTGACACTGTTTCCACTGTTTCCCTATCTATTTGCCATGAAGTGATGGGACTGGATGCCATGATCTTTGTCTTCTGAATGTTGAGCTTTAAGCCAACTTTTTCACTCTCCACTTTCACTTTCATCAAGAGGCTTTTGAGTTCCTCTTCACTTTCTGCCATAAGGGTGGTGTCATCTGCATATCTGAGGTGATTGATATTTCTCCTGGCGATCTTGATTCCACCTTGTGCTTCTTCCAGCCCAGCGTTTCTCATGATGTACTCTGCATGTAAGTTAAATAAGCAGGGTGACAGTATACAGCCTTGACGTACTCCTTTCCTATTTGGAACCAGTCTGTTGTTCCATGTCCAGTTCTAACTGTTGCTTCCTGACCTGCATACAGATTTCTCAAGAGGCAGGTCAGGTGGTCTGGTATTCCCATCTCTTTCAGAATTTTCCACAGTTTATATTGATCCACACAGTCAAAGGCTTTGGCATAGTCAATAAAGCAGAAATAGATGTTTTTCTGGAACTCTCTTGCTTTTTCCATGATCCAGCGGATGTTGGCAATTTGGTGTCTGGTTCCTCTGCCTTTTCTAAAACCAGCTTGAACATCAGGAAGTTCACGGTTCATGCACTGCTAAAGCCTGGCTTCATGGTTCACGTACTGCTGAAGCCTCGCTTGGAGAATTTTGAGCATTACTTTACTAGCGTGTGAGATGAGTGCAATTGTGTGGTAGTTTGAGCATTCTTTGGCATTGCCTTCCTTTGGGATTGGAATGAAAACTGACCTTTTCCAGTCCTGTGGCCACTGCTGAGTTTTCCAAATTTGCTGGCATATTGAGTGTGGCACTTTCACAGCATCATCTTTCAGGATTTGCAATAGCTCAACTGGAATTCCATCACCTCCACTAGCTTTGTTCGTAGTGATGCTTTCTAAGGCCCACTTGACTTCACATTCCAGGATGTCTGGCTCTAGGTAAGTGATCACCCATCGTGATTATCTTGGTAGTAAAGATCTTTTTTGTACAGTTCTTCTGTGTATCCTTTCCACCTCTTCTTAATATCTTCTGCTTCTGTTAGGTCCATACCATTTCTGTCCTTTATCGAGCCCATCTTTGCATGAAATGTTCCCTTGGTATCTCTTATTTTCTTGAAGTGATCTCTAGTCTTTCCCATTCTGTTGTTTTCCTCTATTTCTTTGCATTGATCTCTGAGGAAGGCTTTCTTATCTCTCCTTGCTATTCTTGGGAACTCTGCGTTCAAATGGGTGTATCTTTCCTTTTCTCCTTTGCTTTTCACTTCTCTTCTATTCACAGCTATTTGTAAGGCCTCCCCAGACAGCCATTTTGCTTTTTTGCATTTCTTTTCCCTGGGGATGGTCTTGACCCCTGTCTCCTGTACAATGTCACGAACCTCATTCCATAGTTCATCAGGCACTCTATCAGATCTAGTCCTTTAAATGTATTTCTCACTTCCAGTGTATAATCATAAGGAATCTGATTTAGGTCATACCTGAATGGTCTAGTGGTTTTCCCTACTTTCTTCAATTTAAGTCTGAATTTGGTTTCCCTAGTAGCTCAGAGGTTAAAGTGTCTGCCTACAATGTGGGAGACCCAGGTTCGATCCCCGGGTCGGGAAGATCCCCTGGAGAAGGAAATGGTAACCCACTCCAGTATTCTTGCCTGGAGAATCCCATGGATGGAGAAGCCTGGTAGGCTACAGTCCACAGGGTCGCAAAGAGTTGGACAGGACTGAGCGACTTCACTTTCACTTTCACTTTTGGTAATAAGGAGTTCATGATATGAGCTGAAATTGTTTGCTGAATTACAAATAAGAACTATGAACTGTGAGTACATATAGACTTCTCTTCCTTTCAGCAGTGTTTCTCCCGTATATACAAATAGGTAAACCTGTAAGGAAATGGCAACCCACTCCATTGTTCTTGCCTGGAAAATCCCAGGGACGGGGAAGCCTGGTGGGCTGCCGTCTATGGGGTCATACAGAGTCGGACACGACTGAAGCGACTTAGCAGCAGCAGCAGCAGCAGCAAACCTGTAAAGGTACTAAAGAGGCTGCCAAGTATAGCATCTAACTAGCATTATAGCAAGGATTGGGGATGATGTGGGATATCCGTAACAGGATGTGAAACAGCATCTGAGGTCTTGACTGACATTAAGTAGCTCATTCCTCAGCGCACCCTGTTGTTTGCTTGGTGATTGAAAAAGTCTAAAGCAACCTTCTTAGGATCCTAATCTCATGGGAGGTGATGTTTACTGGAGGAGACAAGGTCTTGGTAATATGATTCATCAAAAGTTGGTCTTGTGTTTGATTTGAAAATATTTGGTGAGGTAAAATTCTTAGTTGAAAAGTTGCAGGATCTGTATCCAGTCAACAAAAGTTTATAGAATGTTTATTATGTGTCAGGTTCTGTTGTGTTGATTACTCTTTCTAGGAGTCTCCTTGACTTGTTCTTTCCCTCATGTTCTCAACCATTTCAGTAACCCAAGTTCAAACCCAGTGGCTTTCTTCTACTTGTCTTCTGCCACTTGTATCCAATGTGCTGCCATGGGCTGGTGATACCAAATGCTTACACCTTGGTCCAGATCAAGGCCTTTCATCAATCACAGTCTTTGCTCTGCTGTTTGATACTCTGCATTATAACCACAAACAATTATGGCCACACTTGTGTCTTTACCTTCATTGTCATACATAGCGATGATTTCCACATCTGGGCTTTTGTTCATTCTTTTTCCACTTTAGCATTTGTGAAAGCAGTCTTTTCTTAGTTACCTAGGTGTCCTTTCCCTAATGTTATATCCTGAAAAGTGAAAAATTTTGGTGTATTGAACCATTTAAGACAAGGGTAGATAATTTTTATCTTTTTAAATTTTGTATTTTTATTCACTGCATGTTAACCCATCTAGATATTACTTTGTTGTAGAAACATAGACCTCAGAATTGGAAAAAACCTTAGAGCTTAGAGTACAGCTTCCTTCCTTAATTTTCAGATAAGGAAACCTGAGATTCAGAATGGTTAAGAGGTTTGGCTTAGGGCATTTGAGTAATAAGTAGGAAGAATAAGATTAAAACCCACATTTTATAACTCATCGAGTGTGCTTTGTACTAGAAAAATTAATCCCTTTAATTCTTCTCTTATTTTATGTATCTTATTTTATAATACCCAAAATGTGAGCTGTACTTCTACTTCTCCACCCATATTCATAATATCAGTGCCATGCAGTAGTTTTGGATAAATAAACTTGGAAGTGATTTAATTGTCATATAGATATATGTGAATATATCAGTCATAATAGGATAGGTCACATTCAATAACAGACAACCCACGCTCCTAACTTCAGTGGCTTACAACACCAAAGTTTCTTTCATGTTACATGTTTATCTTGGGTTTATTATGGCTTTGTTCCATGTTGTCTTCAATCTAGGACCCAGGATGATGAAGCAAATCTGAAACCAACTGTAGGAGACAAAGTGAAATATGTACCTACTGGGTCTCACCAGGGAAATTTACATGACAAAGTTTGTTGCCAATAGGGAGGAAAAGCATAATCATTCTGCAGGTAGGGGCAGCAAATAATTTTGAAAAATAAAGAAATATCTACTGTGACCTCAAGTAATGAGTAACATACATTTCAATTTATGGCACACACACTATCATTGGTCCCTGCATGGTCACTTTGTCTTTTTGTTTGTATTTGTTTGTTTTAATGTATTCTTACAAAATGCATACTGTTGTTTTGGGATGTTTATTCTGAATTTCTGTAATGGGTAATATATGAAGATTATATTCTGTTTCTTGATTTTTTTCATTCAACATTATATTAATATTGCAAGATTTATCCACATTGCTGCATGTTTATCCAGTTTGTTGCATCTGGTGAATACACAGTATTTCATAAACATCCACCACACTTTGCCTGTCCACTCCGCTAGATTGCCTTTAATTCTCCACTTCAGTAAATGATGCCATGAGAGAGTTTCTTTGAACTATATACTCAGGATAGGATATATAATTAAGTATTGCTGTGTCAATATTTTCACTAACTTTTCAGAACTATGAATTCTTGATGTTACTGCTGCTGCTGCTGCTAAGTCGCTTCAGTTGTGTCCAACTCTGTGTGATCCCATAGTTGGAAGCCAACCAGGCTCTCCTGTCCCTGGGATTCTCCAGGCAAGAACACTGGAGTGGGTTGCCATTTCCTTCTCCAATGCATGAAAGTGAAAAGTGAAAATGAAGTCGCTCAGTCATGTCCGACTCTTAGCGACCCCATGGACTACAGCCTAGCAGGCTCCGCTGTCCATGGGATTTTCCAGGCAAGAGTACTGGAGTAGGGTGCCATTGCCTTTTCCGCTTGATGTTACTAGAGTTTAGCAACTTTATATCTTAGAAATCAGTGTTATTCTGTAAGTCAATCAAGTGCATCCATCTGAGAATGCACATATAACTAATGTGACTTGTAATTCACATCTATAAAGAGATTTATCACTAATGTTGATCTATAAGCATGTGTTATAAACTGTTGTTCTCAGGCATTGTTTTATATTGACATAAAACCCAGCCATAAATGGATAAACAAGATGTGGTGTACTTTTCAGCTGTGAAAAAGGAGTAACTTACTGATACATGCTACAGTGCAACAAACCTCAAAAACATTATCCTGAGTGTAAGAAACTAATCACAATAACCCATATATTTTATGATACCATTTATATGGACGATCCAGAGCAGGCAAATCCATTGAGACAGAAAGTAGATTAACAGTTGCCTCTGGCAGAGGACTAGGAAGTGAGTGCCGAATGATATGGAGTTTCTTTTGGGGGGATGAAACTGTTCTAAAATTGCTCGTGGTGATGGTTGCACAACTCTATTAATATATGCAAAACCATGAGGTGTACACTTTAAATGGGTGAACTTTTATAGCATGTAAATTATACTTTAATAATGTTTTTTTTTTTTTTTAAAAAGAGCCAAACACGTCAATTGGATCATTTTCCAAGAAGCAGATTGGAATTGAGTTCAGTGAGACCCCTTAGTTTCCTTCTTGCTTTGTGTGACGAGTAGAGGAACTTTTTCTCCTCCTGTGGGAACCTGAAGGCAAAGAATCAGGACAGTTGTATCCCTGAGCTCCAACCTCAAGTTGTTAGAAAATAAACCCAGGCATGCTATTGATATTTAATAATCTCTTCGCTGATATACCTTCCACCCCTGATCTTTTGTTTAATGGTTTCCAGTTATGTTCAGGACAGTTTCACTTATGACCCACCACTGGTTCTCTTCTCCAATGCTGAACTTCTGCTCTACCTTCAGTTTTTATATCTCAATATTTAGAAAACTTGGCACATCTTTTCTCTTTTCTCATTTCTAGATCCAATTTTTTATCATGTTGTCTTAAAATAATTTTCAAAATAGGCCTCCTTTTATTCATAGGGCTTGACCCTGCCTCAAGGGAGAGAATTTTCAAAATTTTAGTGAAGAGGATTGTCAGATTTGTGCTGATTATAATGGTTTAAAAACAGCAAGGAAATTGTTTCTTTCAACAGAATTTATAAATATCTGATGTAACACTTTTGTGAATAAAACTGGAAAAAGTTCTGATTTTCACTTTGTTTTTCATGTCATCTGATAGTCACCATAACATTTGTGTTTGTCAAATCTGATAGTTTTTAAGTAAAGTATCAAAATCCTTGATAACTCAGAGGTGCTCAAGTGACTTGAATGCTTCAGCTTGAGATGGGTCAGCTTTCGGGGTCAAGTTGTGAAGAGAAAGCCATCACACACACTTCATCAACACTGTGGAATGAGAGGCCAGCGCATTTACTGAGCAGTGGATTTCCAGTGAGCATATAAACTAATTGGTGGATGAACATGCCCCAGGAGCAATGATTTTAAGGTCATAGCAGGCTCAGTGAATAATGCTGACTTACACTGCATCTCACTGATAGCTGATCTTACCAATGAGCAGTTTAGAGGCATTCAAGCCTGAACTCTCTTCCATGTGCCTTGAATGGCATGTCAGCGGTCACTGTTTTTGACATCCTTTATATTTGTCCAGTCAGCTCTAAATCTTTAGGTTGGACTTCAGAGTACTCAGGAAAGAAAAGAGAAGCAATTATTTTCAGTCATTGAGTTTTGGAGATCTTAGCGTTAATTATGCCAAACACTGTTGGTTCATCAACAAATAAAAATGTTAAAAGGCGGTATGAAGCATTCCAAACTTGCTTAGTTGTAGTTTATAGTGATTAAGAATATCTTGTATACACTAACATATTTTTAGATACACTTGTACCCATGCATACTCATGTATAGTTTCAAAAACATATGTTCAAGTTAAAGCTATTTTCAACTTTAGAGGATAAATAGTGAAATGTTTATTCACTTTTAATTAGCATATACTTTTTTATCATTTGGAAAAGGGAGAATAAAAAGTACAATTCACTTTTTTTGTGTGTGGAGCCCAGAATAATTTGGGGTATGTAAAATATTTCAATAAAATCACAAAGGTCTAGCTATAGTAATAATAAAAAATTACTTTATTTAAATAGAGGGCTTTGATTTGAGGAGTTTTCTCCCATTTAATTTATAAATGATTATTTGAGCATTAAAAATGTTCTTTACCTATTGTATTTCAATCCCTGTGCTCTCTGACCTGTTGAAGTTTTGCAGGAAGTACCCAATCAAAGGATTTGAGGAAGCAGTACTGGACATTCTTTGCAAGTGTTCATCTGAGAAAATGAAAGTTAGAGATTAAGCTGGTTTCTTGCTAGTGACTCAAGTTTTAAAACTTACTGCCCATTTAAATAAAATAAGTGAAAAACAGAAAGAATGTAAATTCCTTGCATCTCCTGGAGTCTTATATGTGTTCATGAAAAAAATATTTATGTTGTAGCCAAAGAAGCACATTTAGTTCCTAGAGAGAGTACCATTACTGGTATTCTTTTGTTGAAATAGAGATTTGAAATAGAATAGTTGTTTTTCATAACATACGTGTTATTATATTAGATATAGTGTTGAATTAGAATAGTTTTAGTTTCTGATTAATGAAACTAATGATTAGAAAAAGCATTACCCTAATTCTCATTTTGTAACTCAAAAACAAAAGATTTTTGTTTCTTAGAGGTCCTTATTCTTTCCAAGTGATAGAATATGTTCTACTGGTATCTGTTGTATCTTGCTTTTTATATTAAAATATAATAATGTCAAAATCTAACACCTAATTAATTTAGATTCAGCTGTCTCTACTAAGACAAAACAAAATCATAGTTTTTAAAAATGGAAATGGTCATTTGTGAAACTGTAGCTGCAATCAAAAGCAGTAACTGTTATCCTTACAGGTTCATTATTCAGTAAAGCATTATACTCTTTTTGCTATTCTTCATTTAATTTATCCCAATGAAATATGTTTATCTTTTATTAAAAATTTCTGTTTCAGATGGATACATATATAATTAAAACATTGCACAAAATATAATGGTAGCATCTAGATGGTGGGTATGTGGGTCTTCCCTGTAAAGTTCTTTCACATATGCTACATATTTGAAATTTCTCATAATAAAATTTTTGGGAAAAGCTTTCTATTTTGACTGAATGTCCTGGCCAAATAGCCAGAAAAATTTTAATTTTGAAAAAAATATAAATAGTTTTGCTTTTAAACAAAGCAATGCAGATAGAATATAATTTATGATTGTAATAACACATATTTAGTCAGTTAACAAAACAAAGCTGATTCTTAACTATAAATCTGTTCACTGTATGCCATTCATGTTTGGTTGGTGATTGAAAAAGCCAATTTGAGCATTTTTAATTGAATCAAGGCAGTTGCATCAAAAGTAGAATTTTAGCTGGAATCTCTTTCCATATTTTTAAAGGGACTATGATGAGATAAAGTATTTGGAGAGTCTTAGGAATAAGATGTAGATGTGTATGAGGACCTGAGTTAGTTTAATACAGAATAAATTTTCTTCCCAGTTTTTTCCAATGTACCTTGGAGTGTAAAGAGCATTGTTAAATCACGTTTATTAAGCTTTTAACTAGGCTTAGTGCTAATTATCTCAGATCCTAGAATATTTTGTTCTTAAAGTAAGTAAATACTTTAAAAAAGTAAGGTGCATCTTTTGGGTGTTTTCCTTTTTGTTTTCATTCAGTGGTTTGCCACATGTACGCCTGACACATTGGTAATTCATAGAAGCAATGCTGAGATGTAGTGTATGTATTGTATATGCCCGCCCCACCCCCTTTATTTTAACACACTTAAAAAAAAATTTGCTACTGTTACTGACCTGCAATCTTTTTCGGGCAGACTTGCTTTACAAAGTTTAATCTTGCTGAAACACTGAAGTTTATTTTACCTTCACCAACAGTGGAGTCTGAGTTTGCAAGTCATTATGCCTTTTATTTTCCACATAGGAATCTAGAGATTTTTTTTTTTAAGTAAAATTTATTTTTAATGTCATGAGTATTCTCTCTTCTCGTGAGACTCATCTAGTAGCTTCTGTTTACCAATGAAAATAGACTTGTGAAAAAAACAAACCATTAACCTGGTCCTTGCATTCATTAGATGTATTTACAAGTCATCTGTGATTAGTTTAGTTACCATCTCTTTGATATCCTGAAGCTGTTATTGCATGCTTTTGGGGTTGTGATATCATGCTGTGGAAGAATGGTTCAGCCGTGGGGTTTATGGGCTTTTTTATAGTTGTTCACAATATCCTGTACTAAATTATATGGTGAATTATTATACATTAGCTAGTTACAAAGATGTTTAATTGATTTGCTATGCTAAAATGTCAAAGACTATATGCTGCAGGAATGATGCTCCCAGTTAACAACCTATCATGTATTCATGGAGACGACAATGCTTGCTCACATATTGGCAATATTATCTAATTTGGTGTGCCCTGTGTTGTAATTCAATAATCTAGTATTAAAAATAGATATGACTATAGGGAGTAAAACCACATACAAACCCGTCAACACACATGTGCAGGCTTATTTATGCTCATGTATATATTCAATGAGTTTTTTGTCTTACCTGCTATTAATGCTTGTACTAGTGAGTCATAAATGGAAAATATGTATTAGCTTTAAGGTAAAATAAAATACATTTTGATTTAGTTCAAGTGAACCATCTCATTTAAAATTAGCCCAGGGGTCTTGTAAAGAATGCAAGCAATCTAAACGTAATAATGCACATTGCCCAATTGCTTCGTGTATGATACAGGTTCAGTGCTGTAGTGCTTTGACAGCCCATTACTGAATGTAATGAACAGCTATTTTTAAACAGAAGAAATTCAGGTTGACAGCTTGGCAATGAAATTCAGCTAGTGGGATAATTTTTGTCATCTTTAGTATAGAGAATGGATTCATTTTGGTTTAAGGAAATTTGTATCATGTAGTTTATAGAGCACACATTTTTATTAAAAGATAATTCTGTTGTCCAATTTAGGGGGCAGATGTTACTGTTAGAGTAGAGAATTCACGTTTAATGCATCTTTTAATGAATTGCTGGCACATCATCTCTAGAACCTAGGTTTAAAATAAAATTTCCTTTTTTTCTTTCCTGCCATGGGTGAAATAGTCAGCCTAGTAAGATGACTGAAAGAGTGCCTATAAAAGGTGGTTTTCAGTGCTGCTTTTTAGTTTTTTAGAGTGTAAAAGAAGTAGCTTTTTAGAAATAAGGAAGTCTTTGGAAATGGACATAAGGCTTGAGGCAGTGTTGTCTTAATGGAAGTAAAACTTAGAATAGCATGGAGGGAAAGAAGGATAATATCTGGCTGACTGTATATTTTAGAGAAATTCTTTTACCAAGGATAAGGGGATGGTAACATCTGGTTTTGACAACTCTTAAAAAGTTGGAGAGGATTGCTCTTCAATTCTTAAATAAAATAGGTGTATTTTAAACTCAGACCATAAAATATAAGCGGGTGACTAAATTACTTCATCTTTTCCTGTTTAGACCAAAATTTGTCTTAGAAATTTAATTGCCTTTTTTTTTTAAGCGCAGCTAATTATCAGGGATTTTCAAATAGAAATCTTAGGTTCAACATTGAGGGCTTGTATTAAATGTAGCTTGGAAAAAAATACAAACAACAAAGTAGCAATACATTATTCAGTGGATTTGGGGTGAATTAAATAAGTAAATCGAACCCTTGACTTAAAATGGGCCAATAATGTTTCAGGCCCAGTCAATAAAAGAACCTTAGTCTATAGCAGTGGTGGAAATTTTAAAAAATTTGTCAGAGTCATCCCTTCCAAATATATTCCCAGAAACCTCCATTCATGAGTCTTCCTCACTCTTCCACGCTTCCAGGGACTCCTTGCTGTGCTTGTTGTATTGTTATGTCTCCAAGGGGGTAGCACCTGAGTGCTATCTTTGCTTAGGGACTATGTGTTAAATTTTGAACATAAAGCAAGTCATCTTTAATAGCCAGTAGATTTTCTATTCCTGATCTATTTTCTCTTATTTTACTCGTCTCTTGAAAACCATAAGGGCCCCAAATATAATATAGCAATGAAACTGTGTAGAAGTCAATCATTTTGGGAGAGGCTTCCTGTTAGGTCACTGCTGTATTCTTTGGAATTGTATTATATCAGTGAATCAAAAGTATTTCTTGACATGAAAGAATTGGTGAACCTCAGTAAACATTTAAACCCAGAGAGGATATTGTTCATTCAGCAGAATCTAGCTTATTTCTTAGCAACAGTGCTATTAGTTTATATCCTGAACTTACGGCTCTTGATTTTGTTGTGAAGTGACCCCCTTGAAATCTTAGTTTACCCATTCATAGAGAACATGTATGAGGCAGAAGGGCATTAACATATTAGCCCTGCTTCTTACTGGCATCATGGGATGCTAGCTCAAGTGTCTGAAAGGATATTTTCACTTTCTCGATCGCAGAAAATTTTGAAAAGGCACACAGGTACACAGGTGTTGAGTTAATAAAACAATTTATTCCATTTGGTGTTATTGTTCATTGGGAGGAAACCATTGGCAAAGTGAAAACAGGGCCAGTGATACTAAAACCAAACCTGGAGATACATTGTTTAGAAGAAGGTAACTTTGAAGATAAATAGGATGAAAAGTCAATTGTAATTCCAATAAATGCTTTCTATATTATCTTGCTTCATTTTCCATCTATTCACCATTTAAACTGTATTTTCAGGTCTAGGCAGTGCAGGAAAAGGAGAAGAAATTGTGTACTCATAGAGGACTTGAGGAAAATAGGATATGGCAGTGGTTTGCAAGATACTGAGAGGGTTTCCAACCCAATTATCATCCATTACAACTGAAAGAATTTAATGGGATGTGGTCCAATGAAACAAACCCGTTGAAACGTTCTTGTAGTAAACTCAAAGTGTCTTTTTTCCCCCCTTTTTTTCTTTTTTTGGCCATACTGTGCAGCATGTGGGATTCTAGTACCCTGGCCAGGGATTGAACTGATACCTTCTGCATTGAAAGACAAAGTCTTAACCATTGGGCACCCAGGGACGTCCAAACTTAAGTACCCTGAGAGTAAATATTGCGTGACTGTTAAGAAACCTGTCTGGAGCCCGACAGCCTGGGCTTGAGCATCATCACTTAACTAACTGTCTAACTTTGACCAAGTTATTTAGCTACTTTATGCCACAGTTTCCTTAAGATGATAAAAAAGAAATCCAGCTTCCAGGTTTACTGTAAGAATCAAGTTTTAATTTAATTTAATTTAATTTAAACATTTAAAGTTCTTAGAACAATGCTTGACATTTAGAAAGTGCTTAATACATGAAATCTATTGTTGTTTCAGGATTCATTTTCTACTTATACTTACATTTTAATAATTTTTAAAAATAATTTCAGAATGTTATAGCTGGAATGCTCCTTGTTAAAGACCTGAGTCTTTAATTAAAGGTTAAAGTTATCAGGAATCCTAAGTTTGGGAAAAGGAAAGTCAAAGTAAGAACTCAGTTTATTTTGACTAATATTTATCAACTGCAAATATTGAGCATGGGGTGAGATTTATAAAATGCTGAAATCATGGCTTCTATCAGCCAATTCAGTTTAGTCACTCAGTAATGTCTGACTCCTTTCGACCCCATGGACTGCAGCACACCAGGCTTCCCTGTCCATCACCAACTCCCAGAGATGGCTCAAACTCGTGTCCATCGAGTCAGTGATGCCATCCAATCATCTGATCCTCTGTTGTCCCCTTCTCCTCCTGCCTTCAATCTTTCCCAGCATCAGGGTCTTTTCCAATGAGTCAGTTCTTTGCATCAGGTGGCCAAAGTATTGGAACTTCAGCTTCAGTATCAGTCCTTCCAATGAATATTCAGAACGGATTTCCTTTAGGATGGACTGGTTGGATCTCCTTGCAGTCCAAGGAACTCTCAAGAGTTTTCTCCAACACCACAGTTCAAAAGCATCAGTTCTTCAGTGCTCAGCTTTCTTTGTAGTCCAACTCTCACATCCATCCATGACTACTGGAAAAACCATAGCTTTGACTAGACGGACCTTTGTTGGCAAAGTAATGTGTCTGCATTTTAATATGCTTTCTAGGTCATAGCTTTTCTTCCAAGGAGCAAGCGTCTTTTAATTTCATGGCTGGAGTCACCATCTGCAGTGATTTTGGAGCCCAAGAAAATAAAGTCTGTCACTGTTTCCATTGTTTCCCCATCTATTTGGCATGAAGTGATGGGACTGAATGCCATGATCTTCGTTTTTTGAATGTTGAGTTTTAAGCCAGCTTTTTCACTCTCCTCTTTCACTTTCATCAAGAGGCTCTGTAGTTCTTCGCTTTCTGCCATAAGGGTGGTGTCATCTGCGTATCTGAGGTTACTTCTGTCTTTCTAGTAAACTCCTTGAGAATAGAGGACATGCTATATTCTGCCTATCTTTTTAACCTAAATTGTACCTTGTATTATTCAAATAGTTGTTCAGTGAAAGATCAATTCTAGTATATTGCTATTAATAGTACATATTAGACACTTGATAAATACAACTTGAATAAAAGGATATGTGACTCTGTGTGTTTGTGAAAGTAAGTGTTCACTATTTTTACTACCATTGAAGAACGTAAATTACAATAGAAGAGTTTTAGGTTAGATGTAATAAGAATCACCCTAACTATAGGGTTGGGAAACCATCTAGTCCTTTACTAAGAGAAATAACAGAATCTATGTAAATTATAAAAAGTAGATTATGAGTTGATATTTAACTTTATTGTAGGAGAATATTTAGATCTTTCTTGAGAGACCATCAAGCCTTCTTACCCTCTAATTCTCAAATTTATTAAAATGTGCTTCATCTTTCTTATGAAAGAAGAAGCAAAAAGACATTAGAATGAAAAGATTTAACTATAACAAACTTTACCTTTTCCATATGTCATTTCTTTTAGAGGAAACCAACTAGAGGAAAGTGGAAGAAATTACCACCAATAACTCCCCTCCCCGCCTTTTAAAGTGGTAAATATACCTGGGGAGAAGGGCCTCATAAGAAAAAATAGTTTGGCAAGACAGCCTACCTTCCTTGTCTTCATGATCTTAACTACAATTGGAGCTGAAATCCTCAAACTAAATATTTTTCTTTTCCTTCTTTTCTGCGAGATCAGTAATCAGTTATCCTATTTTTCTATTTTGATACTCCTCTTTCTCCAGCCCAAGTGTGTTTTATACAAAACTAGTGTCTGGGATACTATCTATAACTCATTCAAGCAAGTTTCTATGCTGTATTGTTAGAATAAATTCTGTTTAAAATACTTAGTGAAATACAGAATTCATAAGAATTATTGCTTTAGGTTGCAGCTACAGTGATACTGATCAACATTCATCATAAAGACAGTTGAATGTGATGATGTATTTATGTTTGTATGTATGTATATTTTGAGTAGGTAGTATACTCATATGATTCAAAGTTCAAAATGTACAAAAGAGTATGTACTATGAAAGGTCTCCTTCCCATCCCTGGCCTTTGTTAACCCAGTTCCTCTCCCTAGAGGCAACCACAGTTACTAGTTTCTTTTGTATCCTTCCAGCATCATTTTCTGGGGCTTTCACGATGGCTCAGTTGGTTAAGAATCTGCCTGCTATGTGGGAGACCTGGGTTCAATCCCTGGGTCAGGAAGATCCCCTGGAGAAGGGAATGGCAACCCACTCAGTATTCTTGCCTGGAAAATTCCATGGAGAGAGGAGCCTGGCAGGCTACATTCCATGGAAGAGTTGGACATGACTGAGCAACTAAGCACAGCACAGAGTCATTTTCTACACACAAACAAAAAATAGCTAAAAATACAGCTAATATAATTAGCTGTATTTTTATATACTTAAAAATGGAGATGACTTTCCTTTTGTAAATTTATCACTTTCTGAAAAGCCAATAGATGAAAACCAAAGAAGGCCAAGAGCTTCTTTGGCGAGTATCAACTTGCCTTAGGTCATATGTCTTAAAAGTGCCTGGTGTGTAAGACTATTTGAAAAGAGATAAATAAAGAGAGAAACCAAAGATGGATCACATGGCCTCAGTCTCTTTGGAAACTAACTGCACACCTCAAGATTTTCTTGAAAGCATAGAGCAGCATGCACAAGGGGTATAATGAGTGTGCCCAGTTTTGGAGTCCGATTTATCTGACTTTGGAGACTAGAGTGAGGACCTAGTAACTTTGTGACTTTTAGCCAGTGCCAGAGTCACCTCCTGACACTGTAAACTGGGAGTAATCAAACTGATTACTCCCTTGTGGTGCATTTCAGAGGATTAAATGAGAAAATGTAAGAGAAATAATGTTTGACACAAATACTCAATAAATATTAGCTTCATTCTTTACCAATCCATTTAAGACTAAAAGGTTACTTTCAGTGGATTGTGTGTCTAGTCTTAACTCTGTTTATCATTTTAAAATAGCATTTAGAAAGAAATTTTTGATGATTGATCTTCCCTGGTGGCTCAAATGGTGAAGTATCTGCCTGCAATGCAGGAGACCCGAGTTTGATCCTTGGGTTAGGAAGATCCCCTGGAGAAGGAAATGGCAACCCACTCTAGTATTGTTGCCTGGAGAATTCCACAGACAGAGGAGTCTGGTGGGCTACAGTCCATGGGGTCACAAAAAGTTGGACTTGACTGAATGACTTTCACTTTCACTTTAGATGATCATTTTGCATGTATCACAATTTTTTTTTTTAACCCAAGAACCAACTTTTGTATAGTGCTTTAACAGTTTACAAACTTTAGCTTCCTGTTCTCTTCTTAATGCCTCTTGAGAAATCTGTATGCAGGTTAGGAAGCAACAGTTAGAACTGGACATGGAACAACAGACTGGTTCCAAATAGGAAAAGGAGTATGTCAAGGCTGTATATTGTCACCCTGCTTATTTAACTTATATGCAGAATACATCATGAGAAGCGCTGGACTGGGAGAAACACAAGCTGAAATCACGATTGCCGGGAAAAATATCAATAACCTCAGATATGCAGATGATACCACCCTTATGGCAGAAAGTGAAGAGGAACTCAAAAGCCTCTTGATGAAAGTGAAAGTGGAGAGTGAAAAAGTTAGCTTCAAGCTCAACATTCAGAAAACGAAGATCATGGCATCTGGTCCCATCACTTCATGGCAAATAGATGGGGAAACAGTGGAAACAGTGTCAGACTTTATTTTTGGGGGCTCCAAAATCACTGTAGATGGTGATTGCAGCCATGAAATTAAAAGACACTTACTCCTTGGAAGAGAAGTTATGACCAACCTAGATAGCATATTCAAAAGCAGAGACATTACTTTGCCAACAAAGGTCCGTCTAGTCAAGGCTATGGTTTTTCCTGTGGTCATGTATGGATGTGAGAGTTGGACTGTGAAGAAGGCTGAGCGCCAAAGAATTGATGCTTTTGAATTGTGGTGTTGGAGAAGACGCTTGAGAGTCCCTTGGACTGCAAGGAGATCCAACCAGTCCATTCTGAAGGACATCAGCCCTGGGATTTCTTTGGAAGGAATGATGCTAAAGCTGAAACTCCAGTACTTTGGCCACCTCATGCGAAGAGTTGACTCATTGGAAAAGACTCTGATGCTGGGAGGGATTGGGGGCAGGAGGAGAAGGGGACGACAGAGGATGAGATGGCTGGATGGCATCACTGACTCGATGGACGTGAGTCTGGGTGAACTCCGGGAGTTGGTGATGGACAGGAAGGCCTGGCGTGCTGCGATTCATGGGGTCGCAAAGAGTTGGACACGACTGAGCAACTGAACTGAACTGAACTGAAAGGAGATGAGAGAAATTGATAAAGGGAGATTACATATGAAGACGTCTCTAACAATATTTAATAGATTAAATTATTTAAAATAGTTTCTTCCTTTTCACCCTAATAGTAGTAGTACAACATTTCCAAAGGCTGCAGTGATGGACATGAAGAGCTAGCTACATGGGATACAAGACTCAGATTAGGTTTTAACTTCCCAAGTACAACAGCAAGACAAATAATGAGGCAAAAATATCACTGAATTTTAAGTGACAGTTAAGTGAATTGAAAATTCATCAACTTTTGGAATTTTAATAACACTAACTGTGGGATCTGAGCTAGACGCTTCACCTTTGTAGCCCTTGCTAAGCTGCTGCTGCTAAGTCGCTTCAGTCATGTCCGACTCTGTGCGACCCCATGGACTGCAGCCCACCAGGCTTCTCCATCCATGGGATTTTCCAGGCAAGAGTACTGGAGTGGGGTGCCATTGCCTTCTCCGTTGTAGTCCTTAGATTACTTCTAAATTAAAAAAAAAAAAAAAAAAAGAATAGTACTCTTTTCCTTTTCTCTCAGAATTATACCTGTAAGTACTATGTAAATTTATAAAAAATAGTTTTGAAGACCAGCTTTACAATTTCAGTGATTATTGTATATTCAAAACAGCTACAAAAGTACTTTATTTTCATTTTAAAGATTTACAATTAAAGTGATTTTATGTATACCTCAAATATCTGATTATATACAAACCCATTACAGGGTTTATGCACACATTAAATCCCTTCTTATTATGGGTTTTTTTACACATTAAATGCTGAGTTGTTATAGATTGTTGTTTTTCTTGTTACAGTTAAATGTAATACTTCCCTAGTGATGAAATGTATTATTATTAGGAACATTTATTTTTGTGTGTGTCCAGTATTTTATAAGAAAGTATTTAAATAGCAAAGACATAGCTGTTATGAAATTTACTTATTTTTTTATAAATAACTTTCAGCAGAAATCAGAGCAGTGCTTTAAAATTACAGTTAAAAAAAATCATTTAATCATCACACTCCTTGTTGGCTAATAGGGTCCTAAGTGATTTTTCCCCCGCTGCAATAGGGCATTCTTGATCTGCTCATTAAGTGGACCTAAGAGTCCTAGTATATTTTATGTTAGCAAGCCTCGATAGCAAAGTGCTGAAAGTTCAGGGGGCATTTGTCTCCTTTCTCACAAATTCATTTAAGTACCAGTCTTGCTGGAGCTTTAACCGGGGCAGACAACCATACAAATGACTTGAGATAAAATGAAAATAATGGACTGAGCTGGGTTCTGGGGATGGTAGTTATGCTGAACACACATCAATAAGCTTCGAGTGTTATTCTATGCTAATGCAAGCCTGATGGATCAGCTTTCTCTTTTAGCCTGGAGGACCATTAAGCTCTGGAAGCTGGGTCAAACTGATAGAGTCTGCAAATACAGCCCATCGGTTAGCAGCAGTAGTTAACTGACTGTGATTCCTAATGTGCGAAACTAACATTGCTTAAAAACCCTCTATGATCAGTATGTAGATCAGAAAGAAGATAATAGATTCTGTTTTAATTTGCATAATCAAAGCTTCTCATTTTTCCACGTATAGATAACATAAGAGAGAAAAAAAAAAAACAGCTGTGACTGCTTCCATTATGTTGTTAATCTTGAATCACAGCAAATAATTTCCATAAAAATGTAAATAACTTGTTTCAAAAGAAAAGAGCATAATTGAAAGATTTTCTGTGTTATTTCTTTGGAATTAAACAGTAGGCACAGTTATGCGGGTTTGGTAATGAGGATCTTGGGGCTCAGAAAAGTAAAAAGTTTTGAAAAAAATTGTGAGTCTTTTTAGTGATTTGGTTCAAACGCTAAAACTTGCTGCCTGTGGTAAGTCAAATTTCTTTTAACACATGAGCTTTGAAATAATAGATGTAAATTAATATTATAACCAAAATGACAAGAGCTTGAACATTTTATTTTTCTAAAAGAAGAGAAAACGATCTAGTTTGTTTACAGCAGAAATTAAAATGAACAACAGGAAATTAAAATGTAAAGAATGGAGAAACGCTTCACTTTTATGGAGCACAAATGCTGAGAAGACTCTGGTATTATAGGAATGCGGATCTACTTACACCACTCTTTATTCCTCTTACTCCTTACTTTTTGAGTCTAAATATACTACAACTGTGGAGAACAGTCCTGTTTTTGACTAATAATTATTTTAATATATAATATGTTAAGTTCTATAGTTTTCACTTGAGGATATTGGCTTTGCAGACTTACTAAAAACATTTAGTTCAAATTCTTATGAAGTCGACATTTTTGTGAAATAAGAACTCTTTTTGTTCATTCATTTAAAAAAACATCTATTTCAGGCATTGTCTTATACACTGGTGGTGTGGTTGTCCTCTTGGAACTTAGTTTTTCTTTAAATAGGGACAAAAATAGCAAACAAGTAGACAAAGACGTGATGTCAGAGGGTTCTTAAAGGGAACTTTTCTATCTGGGAGTCTATTTTGACCATGTTTCTGTCAGATAGACTCAGATATCAAATACAATGCTGTTTTTTCAACCCAAGATTTCTAGACTGCTTCAAAATTTTTCGAAACTAAAGAAAATAAGTATATTTTTGGTAAAGAAGAATTAAGTGCTTTTGTGTGCCTTGTAATCCAGACTGATACCTCTATGAAGAATTTATTGAAATTCTTTGTGTATGACTTTTTCCCCCTGGAGTGCTTAATATGTGTGCTAACTTTCCTTAAGCATTTTACTCATTTATTAATTTATTTTGAAAACTCTAAGAGGAGATATTATTATTATCCCTAGGTGAGGAAGTTGAAGCAAAGAATGTTAAATAACTTGCCATAAGTTGTATAGCTGGTAAACGGGGTGAAGAGGGATTAACCTACATAGGTTGGCTCCAGAGTCAACGTTCTTAATCACTATTAGTCTATGCCAATGCGAAGAAATTTTTTTAGCTGAGGATATGTTGCTGTATGAAAATGCTAGTTCTGGGAGAGCAGGAAATGTTTCTGTTTTGTTGCAAACTCTCTTCTTGCACTTAGCACTGAACCTGGGCTATGGAGGGTGCCCAATAAATGTTGGTTGAATGAATGAATGTAAATGAGTATTGTATGTTTATACCCAAAATAATATTCCATATGAAATTCTTTTAAAATTTTATTTTACTGCATACAGTTTTCTGGTGCCATAAGTATATGCCTGGAGTGTATAATCCAGCACTAGTTAGAAGGACTTTGTGATCATTTACTATTAATGAGTTAAGGATGGAGCCAAAAGTCCTTGGTCTTGCTCATTTCCATACCCTGTCTACCCTAGGTATGTGGGATTTCTCAGTGGATTATATCAAAATGAGCTCATATTGTATCCTTGTATAATAGTTTCTACCCCTATGTTCTAAAAGTGTTACTCATTCTCAGTATATGAGCACTTTCCTTCTGAAAATGATATTACTAATACATAGAATGTAATCTGGCTTCCAGAATATTTCAAATAAGATAGAGCAGCAGAGACTTCCATATCTCCATGTCCTATTCTGTTTCCTTTCCCCCGCCTGTGTTTGTGGAGGAGCCAATAACATTATTTTGTAAGTATTAAATTGATACATGGTTGAGTGAAGGGAGGGTTTCTCCTATTCCATGGTTTCTTTTAGAAACAAAAATAAAACATAAACAGTTTAAAAATATAATACATATATTCATAATGAATTTTGAACAATAACAAATAGGATAAATAAAGTAAAAGTAAATCATTCTCATCACTCAATATAATTCATGTTCTCATCATTTAAAGCTACTAATTCTGCTAGTATTTTGGTAATTATTCTTCCAGACAATTGGAATACTTAGGTACTTATGACTTTAAATAAATTAAAATTATTTAATTTATTTTATTATTTATTTATTTAGTAAATAAAATAAATCGGCAAATAAATTAAATTGCTGATTTTGTGTATCATTAGATAACCTTCAGTATTTTCACTGAACAATATAGGTTTTAGGTTTTATTCATAGCATGAACACTATATGAACATTGTTATTTTTAAGAACTTGTTAACATTATTGTTTGGATTTATCATTCTTTTATTAGATTCCTAATAATAGACCTAAATTCCTTTCTTCCTTTTATTTTTGGCATTGCAAAGAAAACTGCAGTGAATACACATACACACACTTAAACTGTTGCTGGATCAAATATTTTATTTTGTGTATCATGTATAAAGTCCTTGTATTTATTGTTAAGAAGTGTCTGTGTGCAAGAGGAATAGTGTATGAGTGAATAGAAATATAACTTAGGTATGAATTTCTTTTTTAAATGCCTAAGTTCTTTTAATCTATATGTTTGCTCCCTATCTCCTTTTATATTTTCCCTTTCAATTTGTTGAAGAAACTGAGTTACTTGTCCTGTAGATTTTCCTATAGAGTCTGAATTTTGCCGATTACATGCCCAGGTTATCATTTAACCTGAGCCTCCATCTTCTGTATTTCCTATAAATTAATAGATTTCCTCCTTTCCTTCCCTTCTTTTTTCTTTTGTTCCTTCCTTCCTTTCCTTCCTTCCTACCTCTTTTCCCTGCCTCGCTCTCACCCTTCTTTCTTCCTTTCTTTCTCTCTTTCTCCTGTTTCATTTTTTCTCCTTCATAGATAGTGTTATTCTCTTGTGCCAGGAAGCACACAGTCTGGTTGAATGTCTTATTGTAATGTTCACATTCTTGATCAGTGCCACCAGTCCTTATGTTATTGTCTTTCCAGTCATTTGAGTTGTTATTCCAGTTCCTAGATTTGCATAACAAACGACCTCAAAACTTAATGGCTTAGAATGACATCAGCAAGGTGGCAGAATAGGAGACTACAAATGTTAGTGTTCACAGAGACATTGATTTAACACATTATACTGTACCAAAAGCCTTTATAGAGGACTCCGGAAACCAGTTAGTACGTTGCCATACACAGGCAAACTCAAAGGCAAAAACAGCTTTATTGAAATGAGTAAGAAAAACTTTCATTTCAGCCATGTCAGCCCCTCCCCCAAGCTGACACAGTTCAGGATCAAAGGAGGAAAAGCCCAACTTATGGCTTCTCTATTTGGAGAGAGGAAGAGTGGAATGTACCTCTGAGTTCTGGCTTTTTGTGGGCTGCCTCAGTGACTAGTTTCTATCTCAGCTGACTCTAAGTATTGATCAAATTGGCATATCTTGGTGCCTAGGAGCCACAGAGTACAAGAGAGAGCTCAGTGACTTGTTAGAGTGCCAGTGGACCCGTAGTATTACAGATAGACACCAGAGGGAGCAAGAGACAAGCTTCTGAAAAAGAAAATGGCAACGCTCTCTAACTGGGAAAAGACACATACAAAACCAGAGAAGACACATCCCCATAAAAAGTTTGAGAGGCCCCCCAGAATCTCTAGCTGGACTGATTATTGATGATCGTTTCCGTACCAAGCCAACTCATAAATGCTGGGAGAGGTGGCTCTTTTTTCAAATGCATAAATCACAACAAAAGGTAACAAAGCACATGAATAAACAGGGAAGCATGGCCTATGTGACTCAGATCAAAGGAACAAAATATATCTCCTTAAGTTGATTCTAAAGAAATGGAGGTTTATGAATTACATGACAAAGAATTCAAAATATATCAAAGAAGTTCAGTGTGCTACAAAAGAACGTAACAACCAAATGAAATCAGAGAAACAATGCATGAACAAAATGAGAATATCATCAAAGAGCTAGAAACTATAAAAGATAACCAAATAGAATTCAGGAACTGAAGAATATGATAACTGAACTGAAAATTTCACTAGAGGGGAATCAAGAGCAGACCTGATCAAGCAGAAGAAAGAATCAGTGAACTTAAAGACAGGTCATTTGAAATGATCAGGTCAGAGAACAAAAAGAAAAAAGAAATAGAGACATGAAGAAAGCCTAAGAGACTTATGGGACACCATCAAATAGATCAGTATCTGTATCATTGCAGTGTCAGAAGGAGAAGATAGAGAGACTGGGGCAGAGAGCTTATTTAAGAAATAGTAGCTGAAAATGCCCCAAATCTGAGGAAGAAAGTAAGCACATATGTTTAGGAGACTTAGGACTCCAACTAAGATGAAATCAAAGTGGCCAACACTGAGACGCATTATAATTGTCAAAAATTAAAGAGAGAACTTGAAAGCAAGAGAAAAATCACTTGTCACGTACAAGGGAGCAGCTCCCTTAACATCAACAGATTTCTCAGCAAAAACCTTACAGGCCAGAAGGCAGTAGGATGATGTATTTAAAGTGCTGAAAGAAAAAAATAATTGTCAACCAAGAATACTGTATCTGGTAAAACTGTTCTTCAGGAATAATGGAGATAACAAAAACTGACATTGTTCATCACCACGAGGCCTGCTTGGCAGGAATGGTTAAAACATGTCCTTCGAGTTGAAATGAAAGAACACTAGACTACAACACAAAAATATGTGAAGATGTAAAGCTCTCTGATAAAGATAGTTATACAGATACAGAATCCTATAGTATGGTAATGGGTATATAAATAACTTTTAAGTATAGAATCTGAAAAGTAATTATAAAACTTTGTTGATGGATACAAAATATAGAAGATGAATTTATAACATCAATAATGTAAAGTGAGGGAAGTAGGGTTTTTGTATGTGTTCAAAGTTATTAGTTTAAAATAAAGTGTTATAAAATGTTTTATGTAATCTCCATGCTAACCACAAAGAAAATACCTGTAGAAGATGCACAAATGGAGAAGTGAATCAAAGTATGTCACCACAGAAACAGAGAAACACAAAGGGAGTCAAGAAGAGCGGAAGAGAGGAACAAAGTAACTATGAGACATACAGAAAACAACTAACAAAATGGCAATAGAAAGTCATTCCCTATCAACAATTACGTGCAAATGGATTAAATTCCTGAATCAAAAGACAGAGTAGGCAATAGTCTGTCTCATTTTCAGTCGCTTATTCTCAAATCAGCCCTTTCTGGCTTTCCAGCAGGACCTGTTTGTGATGTGGAGGTGTCCACGCTCCATTCCCTTCTGTTGTACGTTGTCATTCATGGAGATACTTTGTCAAACTAGCTTTGTTCTAACTGTGCCTATGGGTTTTGGTTTTTCTGCTTAAGTTATGCTGCTAACTGCTACTGCTAAGTCACTTCAGTCGTGTCTGACTCTCTGCGACCCTAGAGACGGCAGCCCACCTAGGCTCCCCCGTCCCTGGGATTCTCCAGACAAGAACACTGGAGTGGGTTGCCATTTCCTTCTCCAATGCAGGAAAGTGAAGTGAAAGAGAAGTCGCTCAGACGTGTCTGACCCTCAGCGACCCCATGGACTGCAGCCCTCCAGGCTCCTCTGTCCATGGGATTTTCCAGGCAAGAGTACTGGAGTGGGTTGCCACTGCCTTCTCCGACTACTATTCTGAATTAAGAAACTGAAAATTGAATTTTGCTATATGTTATTAAAATAACATCCAGAAAAAGATATATCTATTTTTATAGTATATATGCATGTGTTTTTCCCTTCTCTGAACCATCTTGGGTATTAACTCTCTTTCGAAATTGTCGATCGGCAAAAATAAGACCTTATTGAATTTTTATTTATATCTTATTGATTACTTAACCACTTTTCCTGTATTGATAATCTACTTGATTTTTTTCAATCATGAATTATTTCTTTTATTTCCCAATTGCTATGTTTTTTTAATTAATTTTGAAGATCTCTGTGAATAATAGGGATTCTAACCTTTTTATTGTCATGTTTTGATATTTATTCCTTAGCTGTTTGCCTTTCAGACTTTGAAATTTGTTTGAAGATTGTATATATTTAAATGTATCAGTATTTTGTATTATTATTTCCTATCACATGAAATGGTAATAACACATTAAATTACATATGAAATGCTTTAATTCAGTGAAATTTAAAGATTAACCAAAATATGAATCTTGCAAATTCCTGAACCATTAAGCTTTGAAAATTGTTGAGAGAATCAAAAATGAACAAAGTCATATTTAAGTTTAAAATAATGAGCAATAACCAGGAGCAATTAGATATCCTAAACTAAGGCAATAATTGAAAGTAGGAATTCCATCTCAAGGAATTGAGATATTATGAATGGTACATGTAAATAGAGTACTTGAAGTACAGAGTACAGGAGAGGTTAGTGAGATAAATGGGAATTAGTTTAGCTGATACACACTTATACATATTTATACACTCATATATAGACATATACATATACTTATGCATGCATATATATTTATGTGTACATGTATGTCTGTGATCTAATGAATAGAAAATAAGAATATGTACTTATATAAGGCACATATGTATATATATACATATGTACAAATCTATATGGTAGATATTTGAGTGTTTGTTAGGTATTATAGATCCTCAAAGTAAGGGGATCAGTTGGGTAATAAGTAAGAAAGCCAATATGTATATAATGTTTGCTCTGTAGGTAACCATTGTATTTTCACTTTTTTTTTTTAAGTAAATTTTACAGTAACCCTGTGTAGTGGATATTATTGTCCCCATTTTGTAGGCATTGGGAATATACATTGACATATTAGAAAGAGTATGGACTTTGGAGTCAGGTAGTTAGAGGGAGTAAGCTTAACCACTGAATAGCTGTGTGATTTTGGTTAAACCATTCCTATCTGAGTTTTGGATTTCTCAGGTGTAAAAAGGAGATAAAAATAGTGCCTTATTTCAAGGAATTGTTGTGAAGATTTTCAGAGGAATTATTTATGATTTTTCCAAAAATAATAATCCTATTCTAATTAGTGGGCTTCCCTTGTGGCTCAGCTGGTAAAAAATCCGCCTGCAGTGCGGGAGACCTGGGTTTGATCCCTGGGTTGTGAAGATCCCCTGGAGAAGGGAAAAGCTACCCACTCCAGTATTCTGGCCTGGAGAATTCCATGGACTGTGTAGTCCATGGGGTTGCAAAGAGTTGGATGCAACTGAGTGACTTTTGCTTTCACTTTCACTATTCATTCTAACTAGTACATGGAATTTGCCTTGGAAGTTCATTTGAACGGTTGTTTTCATGTTATAAAGATTAAATGAGATAATGTATATGAAGTGGGCACTACAGTAGTCATTTAATAACTGGTAGTTATTACTACTGTTGTTGTGAGGCCCAATCTAATAACATGTCCAGGGCGTGAACTGTGTATCAGCCTTCAGATATACCATCTAAAAAGTTTGTAACATAAATATTCCATATCCCTTCTTTTGTTTTAACAAGTATTTGTAGATGCTGATATAAGCCAGACCTTGAGGATACAAAAATGTAAGACATGCTTCTTGTCATGTAGGAGCTACAGATGGTAGAGAGGACAGACAGGTATAAGAAAGAAGAGATTGCTTTTTTGAAATCATGCAGATCAGAAAACAGTATTGGAATCTGGTGTTTTATAGATTTCAATTCTCCAGATAAAACAAGTTATGTTTTGATGATATTAAGTGTTGGAATCAAAAAATAAAATATATTTATTTGTATATATTTATTATTGTTGTTTAGTTGCTAAGTTGTGTCCAACTCTTTTGTGACCCCATGGACTGTAGCCCTCACAGCTCCCTCTCTCCATAGGATTCTCCAGGTAAAAATACTGAAATGATTTGCCATTTCCTTCTCCAGGGGATCTTCCCCACCCAGGGATCTAACATGCATCTCCTGCGTTTACAGGTGGTTTCTTTACCACTGAGCCACCAGGGAAGCCCGTACATTTATTACCTTGTTATTATCTTATATCTTTCCTAGCTGCTTTTATATCTGTCAATATATCCTTCCTACTTCTGCTGAGATAGATGTGTGTGACCAGTCCTTTTTAGTTACCGTCATGAGAAATGAACCAGAGGAGAGGAAAGATGGTGAAGAAGCTGACTTCGCATTTACTCTTGGAAAGGAGTGTGTCTGAATGGATAGCTCTACTTATTGTGCTTCTTTTAAACCCTCTTGGATTTGGAGGAAGGCGGCAGAGGAATATTTCTACTGGGGAAATGGTGGTTGAATTGCCTCATAGTATTGAGTATATCCTCCCATCAATTATTACTAAAAAGAAAACCGTAGACATGGATTGTTACTGGCCAAGGTATGTTTTTACGGGCATTTCCTTTCAGTTCCACTTTAAGATAAATAATAGGCCTTGTATTAAGAAACCAAACAGTTTATATAATTAAAACCTCATTAATATATTTTATATTTTATTTACCAAAATTCTAATAATCTTTTAAAAATTAAACATTGGATCACTATTAAATCTAAATAAATAATTCCATTATTGGACAAGGATCATAGTGGTAGGTTATATAGCAGAACTTGTTTTTTTATAAAGAGCACTGTGTTTAGTATATTTTATAAATAATTCCATAAAGCACTTTACATTTTAAAATGTAGATTTAAAGACTTTAAATGTGAATCACTGTACTGTATACCTGTAACTTATATATTGTACTTCAACCTCAATAAAAACTTTTAAAAATAAATAAAATATAAGGAATAAAAAAGTGGATTGAGAGAAAAATATCTAGAGAAAATTTAAGTTATATGCAACAAATTCCATTTAATAGGAAATAACCACATTCTAGACAATGAAATGTTTCTATCTCATGATTTTACTGTGTGTGGAATTTTTTTAGTAGTTTCTCCAAGGTTACAAAATATAAAAACAACCCTCTGTCCTTGGGAAGTTTACAGGTTAATATGGGATGGCAATGGCACCCCTCTCCAGTACTCTTGCCTGGAAAATCCCATGGACGGAGGAGCCTGGTGGGCTGCAGTCCATGGGGTTGCTAAGAGTCGGAGACGACTGAGCGACTTCACTTTCACTTTTCACTTTCATGCATTGCAGAAGGAAATGACAACCCGCTCCAGTGTTCTTGCCTGGAGAATGCCAGGGACGGTGGAGCCTGATGGGCTGCTATCTATGGGGTCACACAGAGTCGGACACGACTGAAGCGACTTCGCAGCAGCATGGGATAAGTAAACTGTGTGGTAGAAACCTGAATGACAACAGCTAAAACAATTTGTGAAGAGAAATCCCAACTACCCAAAAGGTGGTAGACTGGCTGGAATCATAGTCCTCTGCCTCTGTGGCTGATTTTTGGTTAATGGAATACCCATCATTTATCTGTGCCCTTTTTTCAAATGCCTTTCAACCAGCAAACTGTAACCAATTGTTCTATTTAGTGATTATCCATCAGGCACCATCCAAATTGCAAAGCAGCAATTCCATGAATTCTAGCCCAGGCTATCTGTCTGCTTATAGCACAGGGCAAAAATAAGAATGATCAATTTGGAACTCCATTAGTTTTATCACATCATTCATGGTTTACGAACACCAGGAATTGTAAAATATCTCTTGAACTTAATAGAAATTTTGAGTACAAAATGATAAACATATAGAGAAAAAAAAACTTCATATGCTAGAGTAATTAAAAGAATACATATATAACCAGGTCAACATATCTTTTTACTATTTAATTTCTATATATCTATCAACCTGACTAGATCTCAGATCACTAAGGTGGTGACTGTTTCATATTCAAATTCAGCAAACAACTGTGCTGAGTATATTTCCTGATTTTTCTCACCTGTCTAGGCTAAGTGCTTCTCCTCTGTATTCCAAATAGCATTGTATGTTATTTCTATCAATTGCATTGACACCACCATAGATGCATTGAAACACTCTCTATTGCAATGCCCTATTTCCACATTTCCTCTCTTATATTGCCAAAATATAAGCTCCTCAAACTAGTAAACTTGCTTTAGTCAGTACCTGGTACATAAAAGGCCATATGTAAACTGAATATTTATAAACAACAACATAGACACTCAGTGTGAAATACGGGCCAGGCACAAGAGTGTTAAGACCTAAGACAGTGATGGATGTGATTTAGGACTATTATTGTTGTTCTTTAAACAAAGTTGATTCTAGTATCTACCAAAAATATATAATTGAAAGAGCCAAAGTGTAATCTTTCTGTAGCATGTGGTGTTAGTTTAGTATCCATCACATTCTTCTGTATCCCTTTGAACATTTAGTAAATTTTATTAATATCTGATTTAAGTTTTAAAAGGGATAAATGAAGGCTTAATAAAACAAAAAGAAAATCTTGGTAAATAGTAGGAACTTGTTATCTTGGATAAAGGAATAAAAGACTGGCCTTACTTTTAAAGTAGGAGTTTGTAAACATGGATAACAATAGTTTGGATTTGGGGACAGAATCAACTGGTGTTATCCCAAAGCAAAGCTAGCAACATCTGGTGTATATTACAAGAATGACCCCCAAAGAGAAGAAGCCTGTTGGATAGTCCATTATTTTCAAGGGAATTTCATTCAAAAAACCTCATGCATGATCTCATTTTCATTCTGATTTTCTAGAAGCATATGGTGGGCCATATCAATAGTACCCTTCAAATCAAAATGTATCATCATTTAGGAAATTCTGAAGGGGAAGTAGTCTGTGACGACACTCTCTGAGAACCGTCAGCACACCTACCTGTGTCCCTTGGAACTGAAGGTTTAGGATATCCTTCAAAACCTATTCTTTTGTTTCTTATTATATAATGAATGGTGACTGAAATAGTGTTGCATTTGATTTTTGTGTGAAACAGAATTAAATCACCGTGTTTAAAAAAAAAAAAACAATGAGGGAATTCCCTGGTGGTTCGTGGTTAAGCCCTGGAGAAGGAAATGGCAACCCATTCCAGTATTCTTGCCTGGTGAATCCCATGGCAGAGGAGCCTGGCAGGCTACAGTCCATGGGGTCACAAGAGTCAGATACGACTTAGAGACTAAACCAACCAACCAGTGGTTAAACTTCAACTTCCACTTCAGGGGTGTGGGTTCTATCCCTGGTTGGGGTCCTATGATCCCACATGCCGCACAGTGTGGCCAAAAATGATTTAAAATATTTTTAAAAGGAATGAGATGACTTTATTTATGGTTAAAAAAAGGCTTCCTCTTAATATATATTATTTAAAACATCTAAAATGCCTTTTGTCCTCAGGGTAATACTATAATTCTTTGGTGCTTGAGTTGCGATTTAATACTGCACCTACAAAGAAAATTACAGTTTTTAAACTGTTTATTGCAAGTGCTTTCACAATGAAGACACTGCAAAAGTGACAAAGGTAAATGTTGGGGAAAAAATGAGGTAGGAGATGATTAATTCCTTGAAGATCAAGAATATTGTAAATTCAAATGATCCCACTCATTATCAACATGGGGTCCCTTTACAGGTTTATGGGCTTCCCTGTTGGCTCAGATGGTAAAGAATCTGCCTGCAGGGCAGGAGACCTGGGTTCAATCCCTGGGTTGGAAAAATCCCCGGGAGAACAGAATGGCTACCCACTCTGGTATTCTTGCCTGGAGAATTCCATGGACAGAGGAGCCTGGTGGGCTACATTGCATGGGGTTGCAAAGAGTCAGACACAACTGATTGACTAACACTAATAGGTTTGTATATTGTAATGGGATTAATAATGACTTTGTAGCATTTGCTATAAAACTGATTAATCCTTTTTTTTTTTGCAGTGAGATTATTGTGTGATAGTATATGTCATTTGGATTTTATAGTGCTTTATGCATTTTTAAGAATTTAAAGTGACCCAATTTTGTAAAATACACTGTCTTGTAGAAAAAATACATTAGCATGGTGTGTACCATGTAGCAGTTACTCAATAATTTTTGTTTTCAATTGAATTACATCAATAGAACACTTAATTTGTAATCCACAGGCTGGCTGACCTTGGATAAGTCATGTAATTTCCTTGTCCTTCAGTTTCCTCATCTGTAAAATGGGTATAATATCTCACAGGGCTGTTTCAAGGATCAATGCTTATGAATATAAACCCCTTGCTGCTGCTGCTGCTGCTGCTAAGTTACTTCAGTCGTGTCTGACTCTGTGCGACCCCATAGATGGCAGCCCACCAGGCTCCCCCGTCCCTGAGATTCTCCAGGCAAGAACACTGGAATGGGTTGCCATTTCCTTCTCCAATATAAACCCCCTAGCATATAACAAATGAATGTATAAACTATATCATAACTATTATTATTATCCAAGTGACTTATTACTGAGGTTAATAAAGCAGTTTTTACACATTTTACACATTATATCAGAGAGAGCTGGGTCATAGACTGAGAAAGTATAATGAGGATATAGAAAATTTAGGAAAATAAAAAGGCTAGGTAAATAAAATCTGAAAAACACAGTGAAAATGTAGTGCTACATACAGTTCTACCTATCTGTCCTTCTGTCTATCCATCTAATCATTTTCTTAAAAAAAATACTATAAAAGTCCAGTTTGATGCAATTCATTATTGAATTACTAGGAACTTGGAGATTTGATCTAATAGAACTCTTAAACTTCATAGTAGAGCAAACCCATGATGCCATCATAAAGTTTGAAGAAACTCAGGATTAGAGTATATACATATATCCATCCCCAGAACCAGTGGGTATGTATACAGCTGATGTATTAGTTTCAATTCAGTAATAAGTTTATATACAAGTAGATGTCAAATAAATCTGCTTAAACCCTATTACAAATAGAACTATTTTAAAACTATTATTTACCCACCATGGTTTGGAAATTGAAAAAAATTAAAGTTGAAACTAATGATTGAATAAATAATTTGAAAATAACTTGTGTAGATAGCTGGAAAAAAAACATTAAAAACTCAAATGTACAATGTCCAGTTATACAGAGTTTGATTCTATATTTTTGATTGAGTGCTTACAGCTTCTTCTATTCTTCTGCGTGCCTAGCTGCCACTTCTCAACTATGAAA
This sequence comes from Bubalus bubalis, assembly GCF_019923935.1. NCBI lineage: Eukaryota > Metazoa > Chordata > Mammalia > Artiodactyla > Bovidae > Bubalus > Bubalus bubalis. Next base: position 26,396,753 of record NC_059168.1, read on the forward strand.
GGAATGAAAAGACAATCGGAACTTTTGTCAGTAGCACAGAACAGCCACTTGAAGAAGATGGTGGCCAGATGTATAAAAACACATAAAAAAATTAAGGTGATGGGCCTTAATACAGGACTATCAGTATGTTCATGATGGTGAAGATATGGGTTAGGCCTCAGCAAAGGTGAAAGACGGCAGTGTGAGAACTCGGGAATAAACAAGCTACTTCACACAAAGGGAGGGGTGGTATGTCATTGTATAGCCGTAAATGGCAAAATGTGTGTAAGGCTGCAGTGACAATTTATTTCAATGGCTTTAAAGAATATATATATATGTACTATAGAGATAAAGTGTAAAATTAAGAGCAGCCTATGTTAAATACAAATTCTAGGAATCTGTGACTTTGTGACCAAAGATCAGAATGATACTGAAAAACAAAGCCCGCTGTTTTTTTCCTGCAGAAACTTGATAAACATCTGGATCAGTTAGTCAGTTCAGTTGTTCAGTCATGTCCGACTCTTTGTGACCACATGGACTGCAGCACGCCAGGCTTCCTTGTCCATCACCAACTCCTGGAGCTTACTCAAACTCTTGTCCATTGAGTCAGTGATGCCATCCAACCATCTCATCCTCTGTCTGCCCCTTCTTCTCCCTTCTTTAATCTTTCCCAGCGTCGGGGTCTTTTCCAATGAGTCAGTTCTTCACATCAGGTGGCCAAAGTATTGGAGTTTCAGCTTTCGCATCAGTCCTTCCAAAGAATATTCAGGACTGATTTCCTTTAGGATCGACTGGTTGGATCTTCTTGCAGTCTAAGGGACTCTCAAGCGTCTTCTCCAACACCACAGTTCAAAAGCATCAATTCTTTGGCACTCAACTTTCTTTATAGTCCAACTCTCACATCCATACATGACTACTGGAAAACCATAGGTTTGACTAGACAGATCTTTGTTGGCAAAGTAGTGTCTCTGCACTTTAATATGCTGTCTAGGTTGGTCACAGTTTTCTTCCAAGGAACAAGCATCTTTTCATTTCATAGCTGCAGTCACCACTTGCAGAGATTTTGGAGCCCCCAAAATAAAGTCTCTCACTGTTTCCATTGTTTCCCCATCTGTTTGCCATGAAGTGATGGGACCAGATGCCATGATCTTCGTTTTTTGAATGTTGAGTTTTGAGCCAGCTTTTCCACACTCCTCTTTACTTTCGTCAAGAGGCTCTTTGGTTCCTCTTCACTTTCTGCCCTAAGTGTGGTGTCATCTACATATCTGAGGTTATTGATATTTCTCCCAGCAGTCTTGATTCCAGCTTGTGCTTCATCCAGCCTGGCATTTTTCATGATGTACTCTACATATAAGTTAAATAAGCAGGGTGACAATATACAGCCTTGACGTACTCCTTTCCTAGTTTGGAACCAGTCTGGACATCAGTTCTAACTGTTGCTTCTTGATCTGCATACAGATTTCTCAGGAGGCAGGTCAGGTGGTCTGGTATTCCCATCTCATTAAGAATTTTCCACAGTTTGTTGTGATCCACACAGTCAAAGGCTTTGGCATAGTCAATAAAGAAGTAGATGTTTTTCTGGAGCTCTCTTGCTTTTTTGATGATCCAGTGGATGTTGGCAATTTGATCTCTGGTTCCTCTGCTTTTTCTAAAACCAGCTTGAACATCTGGAAGTTCACAGTTTATGTACTGTTGAAGCCTGGCTTGGAGAATTTTGAGCATTACTTTGCTAGAATGTGAGATGAATGCAGTTGTGCTGTAGTTTGAACATTACTGCACAGTTTGAACATTAGCACAGTAATGCTGAAGAAGCTGAAGTTTGAACAGTTCTATGAAGACCTACAAGACCTTCTAGAACTAAAACCCAAAATGATGTCCTTTTCATCATATGGACCTGTAATGCAAAAGTAGGAAGTCAAAAACATCTGGATAGTTGGCTAAATTTTCCAATATTCACCTATTTAGTATCTCAGGAGTTCTTAATCAGCATTACAATAATAATTTTCTTTATTTTCTTATAGCTCCACATTGAGTGTTGTTTTGTTCTAAATTTATTTTCTTTTTTGCTTATTTACTGTAATTACAGATGAAAGTTTGGAGTTTAGCATTTGTAATATCTTGCTGTTGAATTCGAATTGTCAGTTGATGCCATGTCTTCATGGTATAGTGGATGATATTTATTTTCATGCCATGAGTGCTACTTGACTCTGAATGGTTTTGGTTTTTGTGTGTGGGTGTGTGTTAGAAGATTTTCTTTGCTTTATCAGCCTAATTTATTTTGGCTCCTGAATATGCTGACATTCTTTACTTCTGCTCTTAATTTTAATACCTTTTATTTTCGAACATTTAAAATGTTCTCAAATCTTTAACAATAATAAAGGCATTCGCTGTTTTAATTAGTATGGACAAAGTAAAAACAAAGGGGAATCTTTTGTTTTGTCATTCAGTGATTACAATAAAAACATGGAAAAGTTAACTGACTTTCATTCACGAAAAATTATGTTGGCCTCTTTGACACATGTTGTTACCCATGAACATTTGAATTTTTGTATCCTCAATAGTAAGGAACTTTTTAATTTGATTTAATTTTTGAAAATTTTATTGAAGTATATTTGATTTACAATGTTGTGTCAATTTTTACTGTACAGCACAGTGACTCCATTATACACACACACATATATATTATTTTCCATTATGGTTTCTCATGGGATATTGAATATAGTTCTCTATGCTATCCTGTAGGACCTTGTTGTTTATCCAGTAAACAACTTTATAAATGTGTAACTTTGCTTAAAATTGCCTAAGAATCCCAGAAGAAACTGTTGGTTTTATGGTTACTTTTCTATAAAGTGCAATAAATTCCAGGAAGGTGAGACTAATTGGAGTAAGTGGCATTTTACACTCGATAAAGATTTTTCTTAATCTTGTCTCTTTGCAGTGAGTCTCGGCAGAATGCTTTTTTGTGACCTTGTTGGTACAGCATGGCACTACTAAGTGACATCAGATTAGCAACTGGGGAACACTTTGTGAAACTGTTTATGGAAGTCAATTTGTTGAGTTCAAGGCTATGTTTTTTCTGATCTCAAATCACCTAGCACCTTTAGATTCAGGCAGAAGTTGAAGTTTATTTTACTAAACATGGAAAAGCTTTTAAACCAACGTTTTTGAGGTAAATCTGTAGCAAAAGTGAGGCCACCTGCTGTTAAGGAGAGCGCTTACACATTTGAGCACGTTGCTGTCCCCAATAGAGGGTACTGCTGAGTAAAACGCTGTCATTATTGTTCAGATCCTATAGGTGGCAGCAGTTCCTGCAGTTTCTGACTTAACAATGGCTTGATTTGTGGGTCTAAGAATAAAGCTGTCATGAACTCATGGGATCTTTATACTGTAAGGGCTCTTCTTTGAAATGTGATACATGAGAAAATTGTGTTCAGTTTTTAGTGTCTCTTTTAAGATTTAAGTAGCTTCTCTGTCTTTTAAGTTCCATTTTGTATTTTAAATCATGTCCCCAAACACGCGATCACTGTCATTTTATGCTGTACCTTATGAAGCATAAATCTTTTGGTAATCAGAGAGAAAGACCCAATAGAAACATTTTTTTCCTCTCCCCCTTTTCTCCTCAGTTGCAAGAATAATCCATTGTTAATTTTTACTGTCAATGCAATCTTGGGAAGGAAATCCTAGTTGCTAAACGAGCATAATTTTCCTCATGTTCAGGAGCTGAGTGGTTGATGGTTTAACATTGTCATTCAACTTTCTAGGAGGCTTTGAACTAAATTGTAGCACCTATAAAAGAGTGATTTTGAAACTGTCTTTAGTAAATACTGTGGTTTCCTATTAGTGAACTCAGAACTGAGGCAGTAAGCACTCTTAGAGTGATTCCATCACCTTTTGCCTTGGAGAAGCAGCAGAGTCATGAGTATGGCTGGTCATTTATACACACACACACACACACACACGATTCCAACAGTCCAAAATAAACCCCACATTAGGAATAAAGATTGTTCTTCATTTAATTTTATTGGTCAAAGTAATTATTAAAAAAAATTCCCTGCCAGTTATTTAATACAGAGAGTTGCAAAATCCTAAATAAAAGTAAAAGTAATTTTTTTCATTCAGGTTAAAATAGTTCAGCTTACCTCTGAAATGTTTATTCAGAAATTTATCCACCTTTGTCTTATTGCTCAAATAAATATACAGGTATTTAAAATGATGGTTTATTCAAATTAACATCAAAATTTTAAAGGAATTTTAAATTCTTTTTTTTTTTTTTTTACAAAAAATGAGTTCTTTTAAATTTACGAAAAATGGGTTCTTTTTATCCTTTGAGGTAACAGGGTGGTAACTTAACTTCAATACATGAGAATCTAATATATTTTAAAGAGAAGAAGTTAAACTGTTATTCTTTTGGAGCTGACTTCTTTTCATTAATTAGATACCTTTTAAATTCTATTGAATCTTAATTTTTGGAATTAACCTTCATATATATGAAGTCAATATATACATTATTGACTCTGAAATTAAAACATACATATTTATATGCACTATATATATCATATAGATATGTGTGCATGTATTTCTTATAAATAAAGGAGATGTACCTTTTTGAAGTATGGAACATTTGAATCATACAAGTTAAGAGATATATGCCTATATCTATCATCCATACATCAAAACATTTATTCACCTATATATTCAGAATGGAGTTTTTCATAAAGAATGATGAGTGTTACATATATCTTCATATCCCATTTGATGACTGTGAAAGGAAACAGAATTATAAAAGCAAAAAAGTTTGCTGGGAACCTTCCATGCTTTTAACATTTATATTGAGTGTATATTGTCTGCTGCTTAATAAACCTATGTTGTTTTTAAAGCAACTACTAGGAACAAGAATATGAGTCAGTTTATTTTTGAAAGCTCTTAATTTATATGTTCATATGAAATCTATTTTTGATAGCATAATGATAATTTAATTATGTGCAAATATATTTATTTTGTCCTTGCTTTTATTTTTGGTATGTTTAAAATAACTAACTGCATAGCCAAAATCTGTCTCTTAAGGCAAGGCTCTTGAGGATTATCTGGGAGCACTGCGTTCCCTAAAAATATTTCAGCCAGATATATGCCAAGATATTACAAAATGAATTCCATTTTCTTGCAATTCTTTTTTAGAAACTTATGTTAAAATTAACCCCATTTTCTTAGTTTCTTTTGTAATTATGAACATAAAGGTGATCATTTGGCTCTAGTTTGTAAATTTCATGAAGTATTTTAATAAAATGATGTTTGTCCTTCAAGGAATTTATATTGCTGTTTAACAGGATATTCTCTAATATTAAAGTGATTTTGCTTTTTATAAGTAAAATTATTTTGTTGAATGAAAAAGCTTTTGGTGAGTCAGATATTGTGATTACCTGGAGTTGTTTTCATCAATTATTGAAATGTATGTAGTTTTAAAAAATTAAAACTATATTAGGCATCATAACTATGGAAAAAGAAAATGAGATATTTGGTTAAGCTTGAATGGTTTAGGCTCACTTAAACCCAAATATTAGTATTTCTTTTCAGTTCCTTATAATTAAAAGTTCTGCTGATCTATTTTTAAATGAGTTTGCATTTTATTTCCTCATATTCAGTAATTGCAAACTTAATATTAGTAAAATGTTACCTAAAGATGTTCACAGAAACTGTTTACATGTCTGAAAGGACTGAATAACTCACATATTCTGAGAGAAATTTTAGGGCTTATAGAATAGTCTGACCGACTGATAGGGAAAGACTTTCAAGAGAGGAGACATAGAGGCCCAAATTGGAGAAAGCAGCAGATACAATAAACCCTTGACTCTATGTAATAGTTGGTGAATGGAATTACTCATTAACTTGAATTTTTGTTTAACCCTTTGTCCATACACATACACTGTAAACATGTGATCACTTTTGTAAGCTTTAGAATATAAGAGAAACTAACTTTAAACACATACTAAAATAGTTGCTTCTAGAAGTATTCAGGAGGTCCAATGGAATCTTTAGTGTGAACAATTACCATTATGATCATCTATTGCTATTTTAGAGTCCTGTTTATGGGGACTTTAAATTTCACTCACTTATTTTTGACTTCGCTGGGTCTTGGTTGCTGGCGGGGGCTTTCTCTAGTTATGGGAGTGGGGCTCCTCTCTAGCTGCTGCTATCGGGCTTTTCACTGCAGTAGCTTCTCTCGTTACAGAGCACAAGGTTTGGGCATGTGGGCTCAGTAGCTGTGGTGTACCTGCTTAGCTGCTCCACGGCTTGTGGAGTCTTCCTGGAGCAGGTGGATTCTTAGCCACTCGACCACCAGGGAAGTCATATGGGGACTTTATAAGAATTTGATGGTGATTGAGCTTTATGTTTGCTTCAGTTCAGTTCAGTTCAGTTCAGTCACTCAGTCGTGTCCGACTCCTTGCGACCCCATGAACTGCAGCATGCCAGGCCTCCCTGTCTATCACCAACTCCCGGAGTCTACCCAAACCCATGTCCATCGAGTCGGTGATGCCATCCAGCCGTCTCATCTTTTGTCGTCCCCTTATCCTCCTGCCTCCGATTCTTCCCAGCATTAGGGTCTTTTCCAATGAGTCAACTCTTCGCATGAGGTGGCCAAAGTATTGGAGCTTCAGCTCAACATCAGTCCTTCCAATATGTTTGCTTAGGTTCCAGATAAATGAAAGTTTGAAAATATCTTGATCTGTAAATTTAAGTTAGGATTTTTAAAATTTATAAACACTTACCTAGGCTTCCTCAGTGGCTCAGCGGTAAAGAATCCGCCTGCAATGCAGGAGACACGGGTTCAATCCCTGGGTCAGGAAGATTGCCTGGAGAAGGGAATGGCTACCCACTCCAGTGCTCTTCCTGGGAGAATTCCATGGATAGAGGAGCCTGGCAGGCTGCAGTCCATAGCGTTGCAGAGTCCAACACGACTGAAGAAACTAAGCACAAATATTTAGCTAAAATATTATATAAATATAGTTCCTTTCTGAGTAGTATAATTTAAAAGAACAGGGCCCCAAGCAACTTTTTCTCTGAGTGACTTTCTACAAATTCCTGGATCCTAAAAATGATCTCATTACTCCCACTAGGAGAGCACTGTCCTTTCATGGACCTCAAACTCTGTAGAATCCATGTTGTGTACTATTAGCATGTTTCTTTCTCTATAAAGGAGTGTTATAATTGGAATGGGCAATTAGTCCCTAAAAATTATGTTTAGTATAATAAACATGCCAAGTATTCCAGTATATGGGGAGAGTTGTTCTCTCCTGTCATGGACGGCACATTGTCTTCATGGGCATCTGGTCCCATGACCCACAAGACAGGCCTTTTGAGCCCTGGGCATATAAAATGAGGCTCTGCTTAACAGTTAACAATGTAAAGGGCACCAAATGTAGTGCAAAGAATTATGATGCCAGTGCTACAGCTTTGAGTGCTCTCAAATCAAATCTGCGAGTATACAATAGTGTGCATGCTGTGGTCAAGACGTGCACTGTGTGAAAATACAGTGAAAACTCCCGCAGTTGACGTTTTCCCATTCAGACTTGACTGACCTGCACCATCTACTCTCGCATCTAAAAGTATGGATCACCCACCGGCAGTATGGGGTGAAGTTTAACCTCCCTTCTTAGCATTTAAAGTCAACCTCACTTTCAGTTTAAGTGTTTTTTCTTAGCTTCTCATGTCCTTTTGTAAAACCAATGATGAAATAAAGCTTAATTAATCATGAATTCAGCCACAGTTATTGAGCTTTGCTATTTTTAAGGTGTAGGGATTCAGCAGTCCCTGTCCTGAAGTCCTTGCAGCCTAATGGACTGTACCAGTCTTAAAGTCTTCACCCAATTAATGTCATCTATGAAATAGGCAATTTCTATATGAAATATACAATTGCGCTTCTGTGTGTAGAAAGTCTATATAAAAATAATTATAAATACATGATGGCACAGCCCAAAGTGGAATTCTAAATTCTTAAGTTCTAATCATATACCATTGTGCTTCTAAAATTTGCTCTGGTGCTTCTAAAATTAAGTTGGGTGTTGAGAATTCTGAGCCACAAAAATATGTGAAAGTATTTATGTAACTGAAATTTTAAGGAAAACTAATGCTGTTGCAGTTCTCATAAAAATATAAAATGAAAATTATATGAGAAATAATTCATTGTTAAAACTGGTACTCAAGTAAATTTGGGATTAACCCAAAGAAGAGTAATTCTGGAAAACCCTTTGCATTCTAAAATTCTAACAATTTTATGATTCTCCTTAATTTTATTTTTTTTAATTTAATTTTAAAGGTTATTTTCCATTTAAAGTTACTACAAAATATTGGCTATATTTCTCATGTTGTACACAACTCATCCTTGAGCCTACCTTACACCCAGTAGTTTCTACCGCCCACCCCTGTATCGCCTCCCCATAACCACTAGTTTGTCTATGAGTCTGCTGCTTTCTTGAAATATTCACTAGTTTGTTGTATTTTTTCACTTCCACATATCATACAGTGTTTGTCTTTCTCTGACTGACTTAATTTACTTAGCATAAGCCCTCCAAAGCCATCCATGTTGCTGCAAATGCCAAAAGTTTATTCTTTTTATGGCTGAATATATTCTGTTTTATGTGTGTATATATGAAACATTTTCTTTGTCCATTTATCTATTGATGGATACTTAGGTTGCTTCCATACCTTGGCAATTGTACATAGTGCTCCAATGAACATTGGGGTATACATGTATCTTTTTGAATTCAAGTTTTTTAAAAAATTCCCTTTAATTTTGAAGGGTGGTGTGAATGGAATATCTGAATATTCTCCAAGAGTTGAGGATGCTGGCACTTACCACAGAATATATCTTAGAGAAATATGTTTCCTTGCAAAATCTCTAAGGGACTGAAGCAGATTGCTAAAAATCAGGGGATTTCTCCTCAAGCTACAAGCCTTTAGTATGAAATTCCTCATACCCAATGCCATTTTTGCAGAAACTAATGCTGCTTATTACACAAAATCCTAGTAGTGAGAAACATTCCAAAGTGATCTGAGGTTACTGGGCGGGAGAGAGATGAGGTATAGTTAGCAAACTTGACAAATGATTGTAATGCAACCATTTGTACAGACAAATGCAAAGAACCAGTAGTAGTGAAGAAGAAGAAAAAGAAGAAAATTGGAAGATCCACTCTATTATCAAGGCTTATTATATCAAGGCTTATTATAAAGCTACAGCAATTAAGAAAGTGTGGTGTTGGCGTAAAGATGAGATGAGACTCTTGCAATATTGTAGAGTTCAAAAACAGACCCATGCATTTATGGAAACTTGATTATATGGCAGAAAAATGGAGATGGACAGTATTTTCAATAAAGCATTCTGAATCAACAGGATAACTTTACAGAAGAAAATAAATCACCACTCTTTACTTACAGTATATACAAATATCAATTCTAAGTGGATTATAGATCTAAATGTGAAGCATGAAACAGTAATGTTCCAACAAAAATATGCAAGAATATCTTTATGTCTCTGAGGTAGATAAATATTTCTTGAGCGAAATTAAAAAATATAACCATATAGGAAAAAATTGATAAATTGGCTGATAATTAGGAACTTCTGTGTTTCTGTTCTGTTCAGAAAGGAAAAGGCAAGTTACAGAATCGGAGAAGCTATTTGCAATGCATATAACTGATGTTTAAAGAGTTGCATCCAGAATATATGATAGATTCTTACCAGCCAATGGAAAAAGAAAGAATCTAATTTCACAAATGCAAAAGACATGATCAGGGACTTAAGAAACAGGATATTTCAATGACTGATAAGCATAGAAAAAGGTACTAAAGTAAAATAGTCCCAGAGAAATTAAAATTAAAACCATAATGAAATACTGATGTACCCCCAAGAGAATGACTGAAATTTTAAAAACCAACAAAACCAAGTGTTGGTAAAGATGTGGAGCAACTATATGGAAATGGTAAAACCATATGGAGAACTATTCAATAGTATCTACTAAAGCTGAACATATATGTCCTGTAACCTGGCAATTTCACTCTTATGTATAGTAGACCCTACAGAAATGTGTACAGACCCTACAGTGTATATATGCACTGAAAGACATATACAAGAGTGTTCACAGTATTATTCATATAGCTAAAACTGGAAAAAATAGAAATGCCTATCAACATTAGAATAAATAATTAGAATAACGTTTCCAAATAAATAAATTTTTCATAGAATGGAATACTAAAAACAAAGAAAATGAACTGGCTACTTTTACACACATCTGGATGAATCTTGTTAACATAATGTTGAACAAAAGATACCCAACTCAAAATAATACACACTGTAAACTCCATTTATATACAGTTTAAAGAATGGCAAACTATAGTGTTAAAGATCAAGTTAATGGTTACATCTGGAGAAGAGAGAAATGGCACAAGGGAAGCTTCAAGGGTGCTGGTCCTATTCCTTCCCTAAAGTGGGTGGTGGTTATGTGGGTGTGTTCACTTGAGATAAGTCTTTCAGTGATGATTTTATTTCTTTGCTTTTCTGTTACATAGGTTGTACTTCAACAAACAAGTTTAACAAACAAAAAAAACAGGTGTTTTTTTTTTTTTCCCAAGCTTTTCAAATAGAGAGCAGAGGAAAAACTGGCCAGAAGGTGGTAAGGGGCTCTGGAGACCCTTTTTCTGATTTGGGGGAGCTGGTTCAACAGAGGAGCTTAATTAAACTGTTCACTCAGCTGCAGGCTCATAACATGTGCTGATGTTGTTCATAGAGTGTCATGGTGCTGCAAGATTCTGTGGACTTTGGTTCTTTGCCTACCTGCAATTGTGTTTATGGACCTGAATGTTGTCAAGGCCAGGAACTTGAGTCATAGAACTTACAGCCATTGAGCTTTTCAGCACAGATGCCACTTCCTCCTGAAAGCCTTTCTGGAGCTGTGTGTTTGGGCCAGGTGCTCTTCTTCTATGCTCCCACCACATAAATCTTTAGCATATATACCCCTGGCCCCCTCCAGACACTGTAAGGTGCTGCTGCTGCTTTAAAAAAAAAAAAAAAAATTTGGCTGGGCAGGTCTCAGTTGCAGCATTTGGGATCTCAGTTCCCTGACCAGGGATGGAACCTTGGGCACCCTGCGTTGGGAGTAGAGAGTCCAAACCGCTGGACCACCAGGGAAGTCCCACTTCTTAAGGATAACTTTGTCTTGTTTATGGTTTAAATCTCAGCAACTGACTCAGTGGGCATGAATCTGAGCAAACTCCGGGAGATAGTTAAGGACAGGGATGCCTGCTGCCGCCAATGGGGTTGCAAAGAATCGGACACGACTGAGCGACTGAACATCAACATGTAAGTCAGGTGTTCATAACATGAAAAGTGCCTGTGTTCAGCCATTAAATTTATTGATTTATGGCCACACCACTTGGCTTCTGGAATTTTAGTTCCCAGACCAGGGCTCGAATTCAGGCCCCCTTCAGTGGAAGCTCGGAGTCCTAACCACTGGACCAGCAGGGAATTCCTCTGTATGTAGACATTTTATAGATAGATTTGATAATTTTGAAATTTATAATTCTTAATAGCACTGAAAATTAGGATGACGAATTTAAGACCCTTTTCCAGGCACTTTTGTTGTTGTTGTAGTTAAGTTTTACAGTTAATTAAAGACTGAAAAGATATTTCTGGTTCTAGAACATAGCACTTTCCTCAGAGTAGTAGAGTGCTCTTCTGGAAAGTCTCTGATTACCCTATAATATGTGAAATAATTTCTTTTTCCTGATAACATAGAGTTCAGTGTTATTTTCAAATTGCTCTTAAATCATTTAAAACTAGAAAAGACTTTAAAACAAAGTTATTATAGATAATAGTGTCTCAAAAGTTTTGAGTTTTTGGTATTTCCTTTATTATACAAAGTTGAAATATGAACTGTGGTTATAATTATAATCAAATAGAGAAGCCAGGTTTGAATTTTGTATTTTTTACTATTGGAATGCTTTCTGTCAAATTAACTCTGTTTTTAAAAAGTGAAATTTTGACATGGGAGTCCTAAGAACAGAGGTTTATGTCACACTACAAATATAAACTGTTTAGAGATAATGCCAAAGCCAGATAGCTAAAGACAAATGAAATCCTTCCTTTTGTCTTGGTTGTTGTGTGAGCATGATCAAAAGATATGTGAAATGGATAGAAGTCCTCAAATTTCATCATTTTGTGCATTCAAATAGACAAAAGACCACAAAACCTTTTAATTTAGAAATTCCCACAGTTCTCAGTATGGTGGCTCTCCAGTGGATTCCCCTGCTAGTGGATTTAGCTTTTCTAGAAGCTTTGATGTCACATGTTCCTCAGTGAAGTAATTCTGCTTTAGTTCAGTTCAGTCACTCAGTTGTGTCCGACTCTTTGCGACCCCATGGACTGCAGCACGCCAGGCTTCCCTGTCCATCACCAACTCCCAGAATTTACTCAAACTCATGTCCATTGAGTCAGTGATACCATCCAATCATCTCATCTTCTGTCATCCCCTTCTCCTCCTGCCTTCAGTCTTTCCCATCATCAGGGTCTTTTCCAACAAGCCTACAGACAGATTCCAAATGCTCTTTGGTATTTTCTTAATATCATGCGACACTTGGGTTTTAGATAGTTACTGCGTCATATTTAAGTAGCTTTGTAAATCTTTCTGTAGTGTGTAAGAAAGCTCTAAAATTGAGATTTTTCATATATAATTGTACAAAAAATATTTTAGATGTATGGAAGAATAGCATGGAATATATGTCTCCTATCAGCATAAACAGCATTAGAGCATCAAACAATTCGTTTTTCCCATATATGTCAGTTGCCTACCTTTAGGGGTATGAAATGTGTAAATTTACCAGTAGCATATGATTCAGTAATATTTGTATTATTTTAATAACTTATTTGTAAAGGGAAATTCAGTTGTGTTACTATGCAATGTGGACTCTTCTCCAGGACATTTTTTAAGTTCCACGTCTATTTATTACAATCAGAAAAGCCTTTGTTTTATAAGGTTCATTTAAAATACTTACTATATTTCTATTTTTGTTAGTTTTTCTAAATCTGAAATGATTTTGCTAGGCAATGTTCTTTTTTTGTTGTGCTGTTTAAGTTTGGAATTTTTTATTCTTCCTCTAGTGTAGTGTTTTCCAGATCTATAATTCATGAAGTACTTTTTATATTATGATGTCGTGGCAGAACTCCAAAATGGACTCATGAGATACGTGGTGAATTATCAGGCTTGGATTAACATTGACAGAAAAATAAACTTTATAGAAGAATTCTGTGAGAATTAGCAACTATGATTCTTATGCTTTGAAAACTTTATAACAGAATGGAAGAAATAATGATTCTACATGAGAAAAATTGAATTCTTGTATAGAAAACAAGAAAAATTCAATTTAAAATGAAGATTAAAAGAGCTTTCAATGAAAGATTTTTTTCATGAATTATCACATATCTACTTAGTATAAGGACAAAGTATCATAATTAGACCTGCATATCAAGTGTGACATCCAGTTTATGTTATTATACTTTACTTTTAATGTGAAGAAATTAAGAATTTTTTCACATATATGATGTATAAAAATGAAAAACATACAGATTATTTTGCAATTTCCAACAGCTCACTTTTCATTTTTCTAACAGCTAAAAGCTCTGTTTTCATTTTGAAGTGTTTTGGATTTTGAGTATATGAATATTATAACTCATGCTCTGAGAGCAGTATTTTACTAAATGAGCAGTATTTTAGTTTTATTTCTCTCCATTCCAGCCTAAAAATTCAGTAAGATCTAAATTCAGCTTTACTATCTCTTTGTAAAATGATTAAAATTAAATGAACAGGAGAAATAAGAGGAAGAGAAGAAAACAGTGAAGAGGTAACTTAAGAATGATAAGTAAATGCAGATTATGTTAGAGATTGTGACAGATCTTAGCTATTTCCATTTTTTTGAGGTTTCCAGCCAGGGTATGCCAAGGACTGGGGAGGATGGCAGGGGAAGTCCAGTCTGGGGCTATAAAGGGTGTTAGATAATTTTGAAAAATAATAAAATTGAAAGTTAATTTGCTTTTAATTATCAACATGTGACAGCATTTTTTGAAAAATGCCAGGGTTAAAATTATTTCTCCCTACTCGGTTGAAACATGCCTACCATGCCCCACCCCTTAGTATGCCACTGGTTTCCAGTGTATTTGAGAAGTAAAGAAAATGCCAAAACAAAAATCATGAAATATTTTAAATATCTTAATTTAATAAATTAATTCTTCAGTATAGAAATCAATTTAATTGAGCTATTCATGGGGTGATTACATAATTTATAAAAAATATTAATTCTCAGTGCACTATAATGAATGGTTTGTCTTTCAGCCTGGTCAGTGTATCTCTTGTAACTCTACATATGACCTGTTTTTGATGTTCTTTGTGACTGGGAAGCTTGGACGATACACTTTTCTTGCTGCTCTTCTTTTGCTTATTGCACCTCCTGTCTGGTAACTAATTGTCTTAAAAATACCTTGAGGATAAACATTATTTAAAACTATCAACACATTTATATAAAATCTTAGCATGAAATTCAGAAAACGTTTTCCTTCTTGCTTTTTAAAATAAGCTAAATAGCCAGACTTAGTTCTTAACGTTATTGATTCATCTCCTCCCCGTAGCTTTATTTAAATATAATTGACATATAATTGATTTAACTTAAATCCAGATTCCAGCTGACCAACTTTTTGAAATGTGATGCACTAGCTAGTATTTGAGTGCTGCAGATGGGAGATTGTTATCATCTAGATCTTAATACAATTTTATTGCCCATTGGATTTTGAAGGACAGAGGGAAAAAGGCGAGTATTACACATAAACCTTAGCGAGACTATATGAATATTAATGAAAAAAAGCATTTTAGTTTTCATTTGCCTACAGAATGCTGGCATGTGAGAGTAAAGAAAACATTCACTAATACTTTCTAACATTTATTTGAAATGTTAGCAGAAGTGGGTTGTATTTGCAACAGAAGCTTAGTCTAGGTTAAAAGTTTATTTCCTCTTAAATTTGTTTTCACCTCCCATTAACTTTTCTTTTTAAGATTTATTTATTCATGGCTGTGCTAGGTCTTTGTTGCTGCACATGGCTTTCTCTAGTTGAGGTGAGCAGGGGCTACCTTCTAGTTGCGATACATGGGCTTCTCATTGTGATGGCTTTTCTTCTTGTGAGCACAGGCTAGGACATGTGGGCTCAGTAGTTACAACTCCTGGGCTATAGAGCGCCAGCTCAATAATTGTGGTTTGTAGGCAATGGCACCCCACTCCAGTACTTTTGCCTAGAAAATCCCATGGACGGAGGAGCCTGGTAGGCTGCAGTCCATGGGGTCGCTAGGAGTTGGACACGACTGAGTGACTTCCCTTTCACTTTTCACTTTCATGCATTGGAGAAGGAAATGGCAACCCACTCCAGTGTTCTTGCCTGGAGAATCCCAGGGACAGAGGAACCTAGTGGGCTGCCGTCTATGGGGTCGCACAAAGTCGGACACGACTAAAGTGACGCAGCAGCAGCAGCAGCAGGCTTAGTTGTCCCGGGGCATGTGGGATCTTCCTGGCTCAGGGGTTGAATTTGTGTCCCCTGCATTGGCAGGCAGATTGTTATCCACTGCACCACCAGGTAAGCCCCCAACTTATTCTGTTTTTTAATGTCAATACTTCTATCCAACATGGACAGTGTTACACTGTAAAGTTTCTGAAGTGTTCTAAGTTTCTCAACTCCTGTTATTTCTAGACAAGAATAAAGATGTAAAAAATATTTCAGAAGTTAAATAAATACAATTGATCATGGTAAGCAGTGTAATTAAGGTGTTTTGCACCTTGATGTATATTTGACCAACTTCAGATCAGATCAGATCAAATCAGTCACTCAATCGTGTCCAACTCTTTGTGACCCCATGAATCGCAGCACGCCAGGCCTCCCTGTCCATCACCAACTCCCGGAGTTCACTCAGACTCATGTCCATCGAGTCAGTGATGCCATCCAGCCATCTCATCCTCTGTTGTCCCCTTCTCCTCCTGCCCCCAAATCCCTCCCAGCATCAGAGTCTTTTCCAATGAGTCAACTCTTCGCATGAGGTGGCCAAAGTACTGGAGTTTCAGCTTTAGCATCATTCCTTCCAAAGAACATCCAGGGCTGATCTCCTTCAGAATGGACTGGTTGGATCTCCTTGCAGTCCAAGGGACTCTCAAGAGTCTTCTCCAACACCACAGTTCAAAAGCATCAATTCTTCGGTGCTCAGCCTTCTTCACAGTCCAACTCTCACATCCATACATGACCACAGGAAAAACCATAGCCTTGACTAGACGAACCTTTGTTGGCAAAGTAATGTCTCTGCTTTTGAATATGCTATCTAGGTTGGTCATAACTTTCCTTTGACCAACTTAAACGAGGGCAAAACCAGTGGTGGACTATTGTAATGACATCTCTTGACACATCTTTGGACCCAACACCATTGATGGTGTTTGTCTGTAGACTGGCTTTCTTTACAACTTGGTCCATTTCCAGTGCTGCTTAGAGATAATGATGCAATTCATGACAAAATATGTTATTTTCCCAGGACTCAAAATGGGATACATGAAAATTTAGCTTTTTTCTTAAGGCACTCATACCTACTTTAAGGATTTATAGCAGGTTGTGCTTCTTTGATTGTACTTATTAGAGCTAAGTTATCTAATCTTTGGGGGCATACTGTATCTTATTTTTGGTTATATTAAATGATGGTCAACAGGGGAAAATTATCTTGGATCCTAAATAAGTTATAGAAAAAGACCTTAGAAAAATGGCAGCTATGCCAGGAATCTTAGGCCTAAGAAACACACGCTCTTGGACATACTGTATATTTAAAAGCCAAGTAATAAAACCTCTTTTTGCTTTTAAGTGTTAGTTCTGAACTTCTTCGGTTTTTCCAACCTGTTTGAAAACTTGTTCCTTCTCTGTCTTTTCCGTCTAAACAGTTAAAGAGTATGTTCTCTTCTTTTGTTTTGCAAAGCACTAATCAAACTATTGATGGTAAAAATAATTTCTTTGATAATAATGATTTTTGGTTTTTGTTCTTGTTGTTCTTGACAAAATTTTTCCCAGGGCAAGTTGATGAGGACATTTTGACCACTTGAGTTTTACCTGCTGCCATTGACTTTTCCTTTTTGAAGTGAGACTAAGCATTTGACAGTTCTTTTCTTTGGTAATTCATAGAAGAAAAAGCCTTCAGGAAAAAATATTTGTATTTGATTTTAAGGGGTAACTAAATTTCTTTGTTGTTTGTTTTTTGGAATTGTGTTAAAGGAAATTGTGAAATTGTAATGACTAAGTGCACATGTTTGAAGGTTTTTACTTTGTTTATTTCCTTCATCAAAAAAACAAAGCAAAACCAAGCAAACCAGTAACTGTTAACCCTAATTTATTTTTACTCTTCAAGTGACATTACTTTTAACTGGCTACATTTGGATAATAAAAGCCATGGATTTCAAACCACTTAGTAATTTGGTTTCATTTTTAACACAAATAACACCTTTTCATCCATTTTTATATAAACTTCAAACAACGTATGTTTTAACTTACTGCCAAATAAGAAGAAATGTGTTACATTAAAGTGCATGTTGTTTGCTTGCGCATTTGGAAATACCATTCATTTTATAGCAATTTTGAGTTATTTTTCTGTCACTTTGTATTCCTATTCAAAGAGACATACAGAAACCCTCACTCAAAACAACTCCCTTAGGGTTTACTCCTGGATGTCAGTAGACAGGAGCGGGAGGAACAGTATGCAACAAGCTTAGGTCAAGAAAATGTCATCTCTTGGTGACTTGCATTTATTATTATTCTTTGAATTGTGTCCTCTTGAAATTCTGTGCAGGGTATTTTAATATATTTTTGTGTGTGTGTTTAGGTGGGTAAGACATAGATACCACTTCACATTTTTCCTCCTTCCCTCTTCTGATATATAAAACGGAGACACTCATTTTCTAGGATTTGGTCCAAATTTTTAAAATTTTGTTGCCAAAGGATAACGTGTACAGAAGGTGAAATGTTAATAACGTAAAAGACTAGGACATAAAACTTGAAACTTCTTTAACATTAAGATGCAGTGTAAAGTGTTAGATTGTTTTTAATCTAATGAAGTGAATCAGATGTTAGAGAAATTCAGAGCAAAATACGTTTTGTTGCATTCTTGCTGTAACTTCTTGGGACTAGAGATGGGGTTTCTTCTTTTTTTTTGGTTGAGAATTCAAAGGAAAAAAGGGATGAGCCAGCCATAGGCACCTAATACCTCTTTTGCCTCTAATGAGCTGTGTGACCCTGGGCAAGCCGTTTTATTTTCTGAGCCATGTGAACTCAGATTCTCTCTAACTGTCAAGTCTAAAGTTCTAATGTGACAGCCAAGGCAGTACACAATTGCTGCAGATGGTGTGGTGATATCTGGGTGCTGGCAGGGATGAGGTGTTTGAATACTGCCTTAGATTTAGTCTCTTTCTGTAGCATAAAAACATCTGGGGAAAGGGAGTTATTAAAAACAGCTGATAAGGACTTCCCTAGTGGTCCATTGTTTAAGACTGTGCCCTTCCAGTGCAAGGGGTGTGGGTTTGATCCCTGGTCAGGGAACTAGGATTCCACATGCCACGCAGCTCCCAAAAAAGTTGATAATATATTCCATCTTTTTTCTCTTATATCCCTTAATAATGGCATCAAATTCAATTTAGTAGGCATCCACAAAAGATGGGCTAATATTTTTCTCAAAGAAAAATGAGCATAGCTCTTAATAGTTGTGTATGTGCATACATACATACAAACACACACCAAGAAAGAGAGGGAGAGAGAGAGATTGAGTAGTTTCTGTATTTTCTTACAGTTTGAAAAGTTTGTTAGCATGACCTGAATTTTTTTCTAGGATCCTGCAGCAGATTCTATGGCAAGCTCTCTGGAAAGGGTGGGAAGTGTTTTGTTACCTGAATGGCCAGTTTGCCAGTTTACTCTCTGTACTTGTCTGTCTGCTGTATTTAACATGATTGAAGAGCATCACAGGATAAGATGTGGAGGAATAATAGAAAATGGCTCTTTTGGACATTCATTGTGGTTCTAAGCCAATAGTGCACTGGGTGGGAGGTTAGAAAGGATCACTTCTTTAAAGTCCTTTTTCTTTAGTGCTTCAAATTGTATCCAGAGAATTTTTTTTTTTTTAAGAATATGAATTAGAGTTACCTAAAACAGACTTACTCCTTGGAAGGAAAGTTATGACCAACCTAGATAGCATATTAAAAAGCAGAGACATTACTTTGCCAACAAAGGTCCATCTAGTCAAGGCTATGGTTTTTCCAGTGGTCATGTATGGATGTGAGAGTTGGACTGTGAAGAAAGCTGAGCACCAAAGAATTGATGCTTTTGAACTGTGGTGTTGAAGAAGACTCTTGAGAGTCCCTTGGACTGCAAGGAGATCCAACCAGTCCATTCTGAAGGAGATCAGCCCTGGATGTTCTTTGGAAGGAATGATGCTAAAGCTGAAACTCCAGTACTTTGGCCACCTCATGCAAAGAGTTGACTCATTGGAAAAGACTCTGATGCTGGGAGGGATTGGGGGCAGGAGGAGAAGGGGACGCCAGAGGATGAGATGGCTGGATGGCATCACTGACTCGATGGACGTGAGTCTGAGTGAACTCTGGGAGTTGGTGATGGACAGGGAGGCCTGGCGTGCTGCGATTCATGGGGTCGCAAAGAGTCAGACACGACTGAGCGACTGAACTGAACTGAACTGAAAACAGACTAATTAGGAAACAGAGGATCCTTTATGGCAAATAAGGGTTAGATAAACTTTATAATTAGTAAATTAGAAAAACTGAAAGCATCTCTAGGAAGCTTTCTTCGACCTCTCTCACCTTCCGCTCCTGCTAGGTTAGGTGTTCCTCTGTGAAGCGCGTGTGAGCAGCACTCTGTGTCTCCCTCACTCATCATCACTGGGGGTGATGATGCTCCTTGGAGGCAGGGCATTGTCCTATTTGACTCAGTGTTCTCACCCATGTCACATAGTGGTTGCTCAGGAACTATTTGTTGAATGATGTCAGGAGAAGCAAGATTGCTGGATGGCCCCTAATTATGTCCACATGCATGTAAAATCAAAGTGGGCAATATGTTTAGGTTTGAAATCCTCTCATGACTTTTCATTAAGAAACAAATGCTTCTGCAGCCTTTCCTAAGAATTGATTATTATGATTGAGGACTATGAAGAGTACATATTTGTAAAATTTTTAAATGAAAAATCTTCATTACAGTTCGATAATGTGTAAAAAAAAAAGCTGGTAAAAATATATCATCAAAAGTGTTATCACTGGGGTCTGGTAACTTGACTGTTGTGGAGTTTTTGAAAACCTTTGCAATGTTAATTTTGATATAGTTTTTTATTCATGGCCAAGGATATGAGTCTGAAGTAATTCTTACTCACAGAGCTGCTGGCCAGTTAATGTGAGCAAGGCAGATTTGGATACAGGCTGAAATATCTGGTCAGGCCCCATTCTTTAGCTGCTGTCATGGAGCAGTTCAAGCAGTGATGGGCACATTTTCTTATTTGTCATTAGTATGAGATCACAAAGAAAGCCACCAGTGAACAGCACTAGCCAAACTTCTGACTCTCATTCTGTTGGGCTGCTGTGGAGTTGTTCAGTTGCTCAGTCGTGTCTGACTCGTTGTGACCCCACGGACTGCAGCACACCAGCTCCCCTGTCCTTCCTTGGCCATCTCCCGGAGTTTGCTCAAACTCATGTCCATTGAGTCAGTGATGCCATCCAGCCATCTTGTTCTCCGTCATTCCCTTCTCCTCCTCCTGCCTTCAATCTTTCCCAGCATCAGGGTCTTTTCTAATGAGTCAGCTCTTTGATTCAGGTGGCCAAAATATTCGGCGTCAGTCCTTCCAATGAATATTCAGGATTGATTTCCTTTAGAATTGACTGGTTGCTGTAAAGTAGATCCAGTTTTATTTTTATTAATGATTAAATTAGATTGTGTCTGTGTATAACCACTTGTTTTTGACAGAATCTCATATTTTCTTCTGAAGTCTAATATCTAGTAGCTCAAAGTAGAGTAATAAATTCAGCAGGTGTTTTTTTTTCCTCTTGTGTTCAGAATAAGGCCATGGTTACAGTGCACCATAATCAACTGTATAATTTTTAAAATGTCAAAGCATTTGAAGTTTTTCAGATTTCTGTTGTAAAAGTCCTCAGTTCAATTTTACATTATTCTTTATATTGACTGATCTAAAGATTTGACTATTAATTTAACCAACATTATTATACTTTTCCTCTAGCAAAAATCAAAGCTCTTTAAATGAATTGATCCCTTAACTGTCCTATAACAATGAAGAGTATGCAACAGTCATATTTTCAGACACCCTTGCACAATATTGTTAACACTTGAAGAGAAGAACAGTTATTGTTTGGTGAGTGAAGGTTAAAGGTAAACATTCCCTGCCAGTTCAAAGAAACAGAGGCACCCTACTTTATTATATATGTGTAAGTGGAGCTCAGTAGAAAATATAGTCAGATTTCACATATATTTCATAAACTAACAACAGCATTTTCCACTTTTGACTAATACAGCCCTAAGCTTACACCCTTATAGGTGACTTGTATGATGCCATATGCCTCGCAGTCACGCAATAGATACTAGCTAATGATGAGAGATGAATATCCTTGTGTCCCAGTTCTGCACTTGAGATAATCATGACTTTTAGGCAGAGTTAATTAATATATGGTGGTTTTCTACATTCCTAAGGGAATACAACTTTGAATTATCTCATCATAGATGAATTTGTAAAGTCACAAAAGTAGTAGTTTCAGTTTTGGATTTGGGAAATGACATTTCACTGAGTAATGGTAACTGGTAGTAATGTAAATGCTCAATTTCCTGGCCATTTAAGTCTCATGTGTAGGCATCTGGGGATGCTGATATACTCATTTACTTGTAAGTGAGAACCTTCAGTGCTCCTGGCAGTGCTATTTGTTGGCATCATTTGTTGCATAATTAGTGCAATAGTGGATTTAGAAGTTAAGTGTCAGCCTATGGCTGAAATTATCTGCTGGCCAAAGAACCTTAGCCATTTTCTTGTTTGGGGTTTTTTAATTGGAAAAGGGAGAATATCCCCATTTATTATTCATAGATAGAGTATATTTGTTATGATTCCTTTGGTTAAAATGAGACAAAATATGAATTAAAACCAAATACATTCTTCAAACTTCCAAACTAAATTAGAAAGCTGGTTTCATACATCTTCAAACATTATGGCTTTAAATTTTATTATCTGATTGAAGTATTTTACCTCAGTTAATATGGGGGATGTTGACAGATAACTAGACATCTCTATTTAGACATTCATAATTAGTCTCTGTTTATTTTTCATAATCATAAAGACAAATGATATAGTATTGGACACTGTTGATTTTTCATAAATGGAGGCAGAATAGTAGAGTATCGTGAACAGAATACTTGGAGGAGAAAAAGTGGACATGTACAGTTCACTGTGTGAGATGGGATGGATTCGTGGAATTCTTTCTTTCATGAGTCAATTCATTTCAGTCGTTTGGTCATGTCTGACTCTTTGCGACCTCATGGACTGCAGCACACCAGGCTTCCCTGTCCATCACTAACTCCTGGAGCTTACTCAAACTCTTGTCCATCAAGTCGGTGATGCCATCCAACCATCTCATCCTCTGTCGTCCTCTTCTCCTCCTGCCTTCAGTGTTTCCCAGCATCAGAGTCTTTTCAAATGAGTATTGGAGTTTCAGCTTCAGCATCAGTCCTTCCAAAGAATATTCAGGACTGATTTACTTTAGGATGGACTGGTTGGATCTCCTTGCTGTCCAACGGACTCTCAAGTGTCTTCTCCAACACCACAGTTCAAAAGCATCAATTCTTCGGCACTCAGCCTTCTTTATGGTCCAACTCTCACATCCATACATGACTACTGGAAAAACCATAGCTTTGACTAGATGGACCTTTGTTGGTGAAATAATGTCTCTGCTTTTTAATATGCTGTCTAGATTGGTCATAACTTTTCTTCCAAAGAGCAAGCGTCTTTTAATTTCATGGCTGGAGGCACCATCTGCAGTGATTTTGGAGCCCAAAAAAATTAACTCAATTTTCCCCATGTAGACATGACAAAAGGTAAGAGAAAGAGTAACAAAAACCTATTTTTGTGAAAAAGAAAAACAAACAAACAAACAAAAAAGCACAAACATATTTATATAAATTTTAAAAAGCATACCTGAAAGCTACATCCTCAAATTATTAATCTAACCAGAGGGTCTTTTCTTTTTTATTTGAATTACTTGAATTCAAATTATTTGAATTTATTATGCATTTATTTGAATTTATTTTGATGAGCATGCATTATTCTTATAATTTAAAAATATTAAAGAAACAAGCAAAAAGAGAAGCAGGAGACAGACAGCGAGAGAATATGAAGGGCTGTAGGAAGTGAGAGAAGGGCTAGAGAGGCAAATACTAGAGCTCAGAACTGGAGTCTGACACATCAGTTCAGACCTTGCTGGCTATGGGGGAAGTTGGTGGTGTTGGCTGGGTTACATCAACATTTAGAAACATAGCAATTCATTTTCTTAGGTTTGGTGATGATCCACATAAAATATTTTTTAAATTGTCTAATATGAGGTTAGGCTTTTATACCTAGAAATTGAAGTATAAGAAGCTGTTTATTGGCCAATGGAATAGATTGGTTAATCTTTTACTGAACGAGACATCTGGAATGTCATCAATATATATAGACAAAAACTCACATATACATTCTCTAGGTAAGGTTAAGATACATAAAGCTAAATATATTCATTAGTATCACTTAGGAGAGGCTCTCTCCTTTGTCATGTTTCTTTGGCAAAAGCTAGCAGTTCTGTTAGCCGTGGTTTTGATGATAAAATCCTGTAATTCAAGAGCTTGGCTTATTCAACTAAACCACTGCTACCTTGGGCAATGCTGGACCAACTGTGAGGGGTCTGTTTTCTTGAGACCTGGAAAGCTGTTCTGTTTGCTAAACAATGAAATTGTTGATTTAAATGATTTAATTCCCCTTTTGGCTAAAGGCTGCTGAATGAAAACAGTGCTTATTTGGGAAGGAATCTGTTGCTAAGGCAACTGATATCTCCTTAATTATTGGCCAATCTTCCCATATGAGATTGGTCTCTTTTGATTGTTGGAAATAACTAGATTGTCCTGAGCACTTTCAGGTCTTGAATTTGGTGGTGATAATGGGGTATGGGGAAAGAATTTCTCTCCCGTATATAAACTGAAATCTCCCATTTGGGTTGGCATGGTGAAGGTACTATATTTGGGGGTGGGAGTAAAAATATAGGTAACCACATCGTAATTGCAAATCTCTTGCATTATAAGAGATCTTGTTACTTAAGACTATTTGTAATTTTATAGCGCAAGGAACTATAGTCAATATCTTGTAATAACCTATAATGAAAAATAATCTCAAAAATAATATGTGTTTATGGATAATTGAATCACCTTGCTGTGCCCTGAAACATTTTAAGCCAACTATACTTCAATAAAATATATATATTAAAAAAAAAAGACTAGTTGTAGCTATGTGATGAATGACCTATGTTCAGTCTTTTTTTTTTAATTGAAATATTTGACATCTGTAAGAAAAATATATAATCAGTCATTTATCCTCAAGAATGAGCAAATATTAATATAAGGAGAAACCTGCAAATTCTATTTAAATAATTATGCTAACAAGGACTGTCTTCAGGACTGTGTGCAGCCATTTATGTGAATGTATCTAGTGGTGCATATGTTGACCTTGGACGGTAACCTCTTTCTGCCTATTACTTTATAGGATCATATAAAAGACTTATGGTTTCTTGTCTCTCAGCAGTGAAATTGTTTGATCACTTAAAATTAACTGAAGCTTTGAATAGTCAGGCTCAAGTTCCAGTGTATTCTTACCATGCTTCTGTCAGTCAGTTCAGTCACTTAGTCATGTCCGACTCTTTGCAACTCCATGGACTACAGCACTCCAGGCCTCCTTGTTCATCACCAACTCCCAGAGCTTGCCCAAACTCATGTCCACTGAGTCAGTGATGCCCTCCAACCATCTCATCCTCTGTTGTCCCCTTCTCCTCCTGCCTTCAGTCCTTCCTGGCATTGGGGTCTTTTCCAGTGAGTTGATTCTTTGCATCAGGTGGCCAAAGTATTGAAGCTTCAGCTTCAGCATCAGTCATTCCAATGAATATTCAGGGTTGATTTCCTTTAGGACGGACTGGTTGGATCTCCTTACAGTCCAAGGAGCTCTCAAGAGTCTTCTCCAACACCACAGTTCAGAAGAATCAATTCTTCAGTACTCAGCTTTCTTTATGGTCCAACTCGCACATCCATACATGACTATTAGAAACGCCATAGGACATAATAAGAAATCAGTAAAATTCTTACAAAATGAGATTTGTCTTTATAGTTGTATGTCTTATAAATACTTACTGTGAATCAGAGATCATACATTATCTCATGTCTTTACAACAAGGAAATTTATTATAGTTGTCTTCTGCAAGCCTGGTGAACATTGATGAAATTCGAGTGTCACTCAGGGTGTCCCAGATCTTCTAGTTGAGTGGATGTGAGGTTCTGACATGTGACTGTGATTTTTGTCCTGTGCAACCATTTGGATTTTCCAGGAGTCTCATATGAAAGACTTTTGGCACTACAGTACTAGGTAAAATCTGTTTTGTTATACTTTTGGATGGTTATACTTCTGACTCAGGATTAGTCTTTCCATGTTTCACTCATAGTGATGACACATTGGTTTACAGTTTGGGTAGAATTGAATATGAAGATTTGTACTGTATATTGGAATAATACTTGAGCTATTTTCATGTACATATTTATTATCTATCTATTATCTATTAGCTATCTATTATTTATTATCAGAATTTCACTCTTCATTTTAGCTTCATAGCTTACTTCATAACTTCAGGCAGTAAATACAAATAATATTCACTTGAGGAAAATATTAAAATACATAACAATATTAAAATACATAAAATACTGCAACACCATTGATTAAAACATAAGCTCAAAGCCATAGAATATAGGTTCAAAATGGTTGCTGTCTCTACATGTGTGTAGAACATCATTAACTAGTTCTCATGCATGAGTTTTACAGTATCTACCAAAGTTCTTCCGTCTAAGGCTAATATGTAAACATACAGTTAACTTCATGATACATTTTGTATTAACTTTACTTTTCAAAAACTTTTGAACTTATGTCTTATTTGAAATGTATTTAAATCTGTCTGTCAGATGTTGTTCTTTTTTGTGTTCTATTTTTTCAATTTCATAATATTTATAAAATTTTCAAAGGTATTTGTTGAAGTTATCTTTCTTATGAGATTACTTTTCTGGATTATCATAAGAAAAAAATTTTTTTAAGATTATACAGAAAGAATTCTCCTTGTTGATTAGATCATAAAAGCTTGATCCAGGTTATTGTATATATTAAAATCAGTCCATTAATTCATTTTGTCATATAACAGTTGATTCCATTTTCCACCAAAAATACAGCATTAAGATTAGGTTTCTTTCTCCATGACTCCCTGGCCTGCTCTATTTCTTCTGTTCCCTTTCCTCCCATCTTCCATGCCCTTTGCCCCCTTTCCTCTTCCTTTAAAAATTGCCAATTCTTCATTCAGTCCCTCTGTGTCCCATTCTCCTAGAAATTAGTGCAATGCACTAATCACCATTGAATTGACAATAGTTGATAACGTTGTGTCTTTTATCTGTTTTACCATGTTACTTAGAATTGTAACTTACTCAGTTTTTTAGTGAAGAATCCCTTAAAAACTCGCTTGATGGCTGGATTTAATAGTGTAGATATTGTTTCAAGCTAATTCATTAGATATTTATTTCAAAGGAAAAAGAATACTGATAGCTTATCATGTACATTCACTTTCAAGACTGTCCCTTAAAGAAAACTGATTTTAGAAGAGATAAGGTAAAAAGCTTTATTCAATAATTATGATCTATAATAAGATACACTCTAGTTCCATATTCTTAACCAATTAAGTGAGAATATTATGTATTAATAACACACACAATTTGGGGAGATTGAAAACATTTCTTTTTTCACTCATTTAGTTATTTTTACTCTTTCTAGTGATGACTACTTATTTCCCCTCTCTATCAGAGTTGTTCAGCATATATTATATGTAAACTCTCAGTTGTTAAATTCTGAAAGGGGTATTTTATTCTGTTCGTGTTATTTTTCTTAGCCCCCCAAAAATGTAACAAGGAAAATCTATTCATCAAAAGATTATTTCATCATTTAAAAAATTCCTTTCCCACATTCTATACTTCTCTTTGTTAGTGTAATGATCAAATTTTTTTCTCCTTATATTTATTTAACTCCTCCCTTGCTTGTGTCATTCAGGTTTGACCCAAGAGCAAGCAGTTGAAGTACTTCTAATCTATCATTGTTAGAAACTCTGCATCTCAAAATTAATGCTTGTTGGAGTGTGAGGGAAAACAAGAGTAAAGAGGATGTAATATATAAGAGAGTACTCTTTCCTAGACATTTATGGTCTATTGGGAAACCAGATTACTACATATAAGGCAACCTATTAGCAAGCCAGGGTAATTTTAAATTCTAAAATATGTGGAAAACTTAACAGTATGAAGCTTCAGTGAGAAAAAAAATTACAACAGGCTGCAGATGTCAAAGAAGTTTTAGGCTGAACTTAGGTGGTCAAATGAAAGGAAAGAGGACATTTGAGAGGAAAATATCAGGATGCTCCTCTCATGTTTCTCATCTCAAAGATGATACATACAACAAACCGAAAAAAAAAAGAGAGAAAAAAGATTCTTAGCTTCTAGGTTCCTTATTGGTCCACAGGAGGTCTGTCAAAAACCAGTGGACTGGCCCCTTCTATATATTTGCAAGTGCTTTGTTCTAGTAAGCTCAGACAGCTATTACAAAACACCACGGATTGGGTGGCTTAAACAAGAGAAATTTATTTCTCACATTTCTGGAGCCTGGGAAGTCTAAAATCAAGGTGCGGCCAATTCAGTTTCTGCCTAGAGCCTGCTTCTTGGTTCATAGAGTTTCTGTCCATCTTATTGTGTCCTCACATGGCTTTTCTTTGGTGCCTGCACATCAAGAGGAAAGATCTTGTGTTTCTTTCTCTCTGTCTCCCCTAAGCTTTATCGGGTTATAATTGACAGAATTGTAGATGTATTTAAAGTGTACAATATGATGATTTGGTATACTTTGTGAAAGGATTCCCACAGTCAAATTAATTAACACATCCATCACCTCACATATTTACCTTTTGTGTATGAAAACACTGAAGTTCTATGCCAATTATACAACACAGTATTATCAACCATAATCACCACATTTTTGTTTTCCTCTTTTTATAAGGACACTAATCCTATCATGAGGGCACCACCCTCATGACCTCATCTAGACCTAAGTACCTCCCAAATACTTCTAAATACCATCCCATTGGGGCTTAGTATTTCAACATTGACTTTGGGGGGATGTAATATTCAGTTTCTAGCACTCCCTAAAGCTCATATTTGCTATGCTCAGTCCTGTCTTTTCTTTGCCTCCCTATATTCCCTCTGCACCCTGGGAGATAAGGTACACTATAAAGGACTGTAGGACTTAGTCCAGACTTAGTTCAGGACCCTTCCTTTAGCTTTACATAGTCGTATTAGTTCAGAGTTTACACATTTATAAATGTTTTTAGATATTTTCTGAAAATTAACTTTTTGAAGAATTTGGCTCATTTTACACTCCACAGAAGTAAATATTTCATTTTAGATAAATGTAGTTTATTTATTTAACGACCACTTAATAGATGCCCATTATATGCTCTTTTCTGACTTCTGGCCTAGGAGTTTGTTCCATTTTCTTGTCCCTGTACTTTCAAGGGCAGATTTTGGAGGGGTGTAAAAGCACTTGCTGTGAAATAGTGACAATTATTACTGGACACATGTTTTTAAAGATCTTTTATATACCCTTTATCCCCTTCAAATTCTTACTGTCATATAATTATGTGCAAAATATCATGCTTAGTCAGGGGTTTATAAACTTTTTCTTTAAAGTTGGTTAGTTTTAGTCAGTCAGTTGTGTCTGACTCTTTACAACCCCATGGACTGTAGCCCGCCAGACTCCTCTGTCCATGGAATTCTTCATTCAAGAATACTGGAGTGGGTTGCCATAGGCTTTGTGGGCCATTTGGTCTCCATTACAACTACCTGACACTACCTACCACTGTAGCATGAAAATAGCCATGGACACTATGTAAACAAATGAGTATGGTGTTGTTCTAGAGAATTTTTATTTTCAAAAATAGGAAGCCAGCCTACAGGCCTTAGTTTGCTAGGTGTGCTAGGTGGTGGGGCTACAAAGATGGATATGACATGATCTCTGTCTTTGAGACATTTATAATGTAGCTAAAGAGACAGACTTATGAGGGAGAATTTCATGAGTTGATAGATGCCAAGATCAGGGTAATGTATGGGGTACTCTGAAGCACAAGGTAGGGGCACTTAGCCTGTTTTGGAGATTCAAGGAAGGCTTTCTGGAGGAGGTGATGGAAGGATATGAGTTAACCAAATGAAGCAAGGTGGAAGATAAAAGGAGCAGCTCAGGAACTTTTAACATTAGGTTAGAAAATTTTTGAGTTACAGGTGCTTCTGGGACAGTCAAAGGCATGTGTGCCCAGCTAGGGGTTTGAAAGTACATTCATGAGGGTACAGTGTGGCGAAGCTACAGTGACGCTAAAAACCATAAATAAGAAACACCAACATTTCAAAGACTAAACATAAAAGTTAATTTCTCCTGTATACAGGCCTATACAAGGTTGGGGGATCACCTTCATCCTTGAACTGTACTTTGTGGAACTTGTAGGCTTCAAGTTTGCCATGGTGACATTGGCAGAAGAATGAGATGAGGGAGGGACGCCAGTTCTTTGCAGCCTTGGTCTAAACTGCTTGGACCAGAGCTAGTCACAAGGGCCCAACCTAAATGCAAGGGAGGCTGGGAAGTACAGAAAACTCAGGCACAATAACAGTCTTTATCTTATTCGGAAAGTAGTGAGTTTCTCATGGGTAGACAGTTGAAAGGTCCACCTAAGGAAAGAATTTAACAAATTTCTAGAAATGTGAGAACATTCCAGATTGGAATGCCATTGCCGTTTAATTTCTTTTTCTAGTTTAAGCACCTCTGATTTTCCTATAAAGCTTCTTATTATGTAGAGGGAGCTCTGTGAACAGAAGAAAGAGGAGGAAGGGATGATCATCCTGTTAAAATGGGAACATTCTTTCCTGCTTAGACAATGTAAAGCAACTTATGGTTGGTTTTGTGTCTTTTAAGGGTCAAAATATAGATTGCTAACATCTATCTTTATCCTGTTATAGAACAGGTTTAAAAATATATAATTTTCAGGAAAATTATCAATAAGAAGATATGTGGATTTTATTTTTTCATAGTGCAATACTTATTATCATCTGATGGTTTAAGAAAAAAAAAAGCAAAGTTCCAGCCTAATAACCAAAGGATTGATTTCTAGTTGAGACTACAATGAAATAGAATGGACTGTGATGAAATAGAATGTACTGGAATCTATCATTTACAGTAACATTAAGTATTGTTTTTTGAAACTTTTCTTTCAATAATAGGTGTGTGTTTATGTTTATGTGTTTACTCTTAAAAAGCACATTTCATACTTGTGGGTCATGGACAAAAAGATGTTGAAAGATACTAGAGTAAGTGTATTGCTGGGTTTCAAGGGTGTAGATCAACTCTGCTTTTGACTTATGAATAGATGCATTCACCAGGCTAGAACCTGGAGCTAAGTGAAAGAAAACTCCAGAGGAGAGGAGATATTACAGTCAAAAAGGGGCAAGAGGAGACATCTGCTCTTGAGAAAGCAGTTTGTTTTGGTAGAAGGCAGGTGGGTGTCATGAAGGAAGGTGGTCCCAGTTATCTGGAGGCCTGCCTACTTGAGGGAACACATCTAGGCAAAGTGCCTGTGGGTCTTCTCAGCTGTTTTGGTTATTGATTGCTTGCATAATAAACTGCTTCTGAATTTAGTGGATTAAAACAACCGTTTTATTTTGGTCATGATTTTATGGGTTCAGAATTTGGAAGAGGCTCAGCTGGTCAGAGAAGATGGCTCTTCACCCACATGTCCAATGCCTCAGAGCTCTTTGGCCACTCCTCTGTCTTCACACGTGTTCTCATCCGTCAGGCCATCTCCACGTGGCTTGACTATTTTACTTATGGTATGGTGGTTTCTGGGTAATCACATTTCTTACATGGCAGTTGGCTTCCAATAACGTGTTATTTCAAGAGACAGGAAGTAGAAGTTGTCAGTATGTTAGGGCATGAGTCCAGAAACTGGCACAGTGTCATTTCTACCATATTCTATTCAGGTTCAAGACAAAGAGAAGTAGACCTTACTTCTCAATGGGACCATTATCAAAGAATATGAGGCCAGCTTTAATGTGCTGGGCTTCCCTGGTGGTTCAGAGGGTAAAGAATCTGCCAGTAATTCAGGAGACCTGGGTTCAATCCCTGGGTTGGGAAGATCCCCTGGAGAAAGGAATGGCAACCCACTCCAGTATTTCTGCCTGGAGAATTCCACGGACACAGGAGCCTGGCAGGCTATAGTCCATGGGGTCACAAACAGTCAGACATGACTTAGCAATTAACACTTTCACTTTTTTTTTTTCTACTTTTACTGTGATACATTGGCCAATCTATAGTGGTTGTTTTAGAAGAGTAGCACCTGGTAAGGTTCTCTTTTCGTTTTTTGCTGCTTTTATTGAAATTATTAAGATCAAAAATAATTATTATGTGAGTTCAGTTGTTTAAAACTTTTTTACGTATTTCCTTTTTCCTTTTATTTTGATTAAAATTTTGAATAAAATATAGATTCACATGCAGTAGTAAAAAATAATACAAAGATCCCATATACCCTTTACATTATTGCCTCCAATGGTAACCCTTGCAAAATAATAGTGCAATATTACAACCAGGAAATTGGTATTGATGTAATCTGCTAATCTTATTCAGATTTTTCGGTTTTACATGTATTCATGTATGTGGGCATGTGCATATGTGTTTAGTTCTATGCAGTTTTATCATATGTAGGTATGTGTATCTACCACCACAGGCAAGATACAAAATACTTGCATCACCACAAGAATTCCTCATGTTTCTCTTTCATAACTGCATCTACCTCCTCTCATCCTAATCTCTAGCAACCACTGATATATTTGTTCTCTATGTCTGTGATGTTGTTATTTCAAGAATGTTATATAACTGGAATCAAATGATGTATAGCGTTTTGGTATTGGGCTTTTTTACTTAAGATTCATCCACATTGTTGTATATAACAATAATTTGTTCCTTTTATTCCATGATATGAATGTACCAAAATTTGTTTAGCCATTCATTTGTTTAAGGACATCTTGGTTGTTTCCACTTTTGAGTTTTTTGTGAATGACTGCTATGAAATTCATGTATAGTTTTTTAATATGTTTTCATTTCTCTGGGATAAATAATAGTATAGTGTAATTGCTGGATTGCATGGCAATTGCATTTTAGTTTTAAAGTGCCCAGCTTTTTCCAGAGTGGCTGTACCATTATTCATTCCCAATGTATGTGTGATTGAGTATTTCTGAAATCTTGTCAGCATTTGGTATTATAATTATTTCTTATTTTAGTCATTTTAATAGGTGTATAGTGATATCTCATCATGGTTTTAATCTGCATTTCCTTAATGGGCTTCCCTGGTGGTTCAGATGGTAAAATATCCACCTGCAATGCAAGAGACCTGGTTTCAATCCCTGGGTTGGGAAGATCCCCTGGAGGAGGGCATAGCAACCCACTCCAGTATTCTTGCCTGGAAAATCCCCATGGACAGAGGAGCCTGGCGGGCTACAGTCCATAGGGTCGTGAAGAGTTCGACATGAGTAAGTGACTAAGCATACAACGATTAATCATGTTGAAGATCTTTTCATGTGCTTATTTGCCATCTATATATTTTCTTTGGTAAAATGTCTGTTCATGTCTTTTGCTCATCTTCTAACTGGCTTTAATTTTCTTTATACAATTGAGTTTCAAAAATTCTTTATATATTATGCATACTGTTCTTTGTTGGATATATAGCTTGTAAATATTCTTCTCTAAGTTGCAGCTAATCTTTCTATTCTAATAGAATCTTTTGCAGAACAAAACTATTTAATTTTGATGAAGTCCAATTTATCTGTTTTTCTTTGTGGATTGTGCTTTTGGCATCAAGTCTAAGAATTTTTCTCCTAGCCCTAGATCCTGAGATGTTTTATCCTATGTTTTTGGTTAAATTTTATAGTTTTATATTTTACATTAAGTCCATATTCCATTTTAAGTTAATTTTTGTTAATGGTGTGAAGTTTTGGTTGATTTTCTTTTATTTTTTTTTGATGGAGGTCCATTTGATCCTTCAAGTTCTTAAATACAGTTGCATTTTGAGTGTTGGCTTGTCTCAGATAAAAATTAAGGAGAAACAAGAAGTTTTAATCTGTGTTCATTCCAAGAAAAGAGGAAACAGAAAATGACTATATGGCTGTATGGTAGGAGTATAAAAGAGGGATAATTGAATAAGGAAAGCTAAAATTCAAGAAGAAAGGACTGAGAACTATTTGTATAACTCATCCTTTCTGCAGAATGTAGAAAGACTTTTGCTCATTCTTCAAGGATTTTGTAATATGTGGTTGATTCTTTTCCTGATATATGAAACAGTTTTCAGAGATTTTTATTTAAATATAATATATAATTTTTCTTAGTTGTTCCTGATTATACTTGATTTTTGACATTCGAGAATAACAATAGTTTATTTCAGTCAATATTATGTAATTTATTCTTTATTTGTTGGGGTTGAAATTATGTTAAAATCCTGATTATAATCTGGTCAGAATTAAGCCCCATTTCTTATTACAAGGGTATTTATAAATATAGATGCCTACAAAACTAAAATTTTAGTGCTAATCATTAGTAATAACATGAAGTATTTCTAGTAGTATGAATAGTTCAAGATATCCATCTCATATGCCAAATTGGGTTTCTGTAATAAGTCTACTAATTTTCCTCCAAAATTAACTCTGTTTAAACCATTCTTGCTTTTGTCATATTTCAAAATGTGTTAGGTAATATTACTTTAAATAATCAAGGTATCATTTTTATCTTGCAAATTTATGCTGATCAAAAAATCTTCAAATTTGAAATGTTTATAAAAATGACTATGTGACAGAATGGCAAACATACTCTTTAAAATGTTTTAATTTTAAAAGCTCACAAGGCATTTAGAAAGGTAGTGCCTACAGGAAAAGCATTATCTTCAATATTATTTACCTGTTCATTTTGAAATTCATAAAATTTGTTCACTTTTTTTGAAATTTGACTATGTGGGTCCTTATTATCAGGAAGGAATAGAAAAATGAAGGCAGTTTGGAGCTGAATAGAAGTTATTAATGAGCTTAGCTTTGACTGAAGTGACAGATTAATGGCTAAATTTTCTTCTCTAACAAGTCTGTTAAAACTTCTAGCTTGCTTCAGTAAATTCTTTTTGTCATTACAAATTGAAGGCAAAAGGCAAAGTAGTTTTAATTTCAATTTTGAAATTCAGACTTTAAATCTTTAGTGACCTTCATGCAGAACAAGGACTGGTTGTACTTCTTTGGAGCACATTAAAAAAGTAGTGTGGGCACTATAAATCATACAACACATAACATTTTCTGTTTTTTTATTGACTACCAAAAAAAAAACCACTGAACCAAATTGGTTGGCTGTATTGCTATGCTGTACTATGTTGGGAAGATCCCTGGAGGAGGGCATGGCAACCCACTCCAATATTCTTGCCTGGAGAATCCCCATGGACAAAGGAACATGGTGGGCTACAGTCCATGGGGTCACAAAGAGTCAGACACGACTAAGTGACTAAGCACAGCACAGCACAGCACCGCACTTTGTGGTATGCCTTTTTTGTAACTATCCTGACTTCATCTCATTTTTTTTCTTATGCTATCTTCTCTAATTTCCTCATCATTTTAGATATTCTGTTAAGATAATAGTAGTAATAATAATTCAGATTTATTTAGTGCTTTTTATAAGCACTCTACAAATGTTATGTTAAGTTAAATGTTTAATAGCCCTTTGAGATAGATATTTTTCATTATCTTCACTTTATTGATGAAGTGTAGAGCAGTGCTACTCAAAGTTCAAGTCTGCAGTGAAATTAGGAATTTGTACAGAATGGAATCAACTCTCTGCTTCCTTTATCAAGAAAGTCATGATATTAAAAATTATCTGTTGAATTAAATGGGACGCCTAGTGACACAGTCAGTTTTCATTCTGATACAAGGAATACCAGTTACAGACTGGCAAGTAGCAGTTCGTTGCCAGTATGGATGTAACTGAACCAAAACTTGGGTCTGTCTGCCTGCATCAGATCAGATCAGTCACTCAGTCGTGTCCGACTCTTTTCGACCCCATGAATCGCAGCACGCCAGGCCTCCCTGTCCATCACCAACTCCCGGAGTTCACTCAGACTCACGTCCATCGAGTCAATGATGCCATCCAGCCATCTCATCCTCTGTCGTCCCCTTCTCCTCCTGCCCCCAATCCCTCCCAGCATCAGAGTCTTTTCCAATGAGTCAACTCTTCACATGAGGTGGCCAAAGTACTGAAGTTTCAGCTTTAGCATCATTCCTTCCAAAGAAATCCCAGGGCTGATCTCCTTCAGAATGCATACAGTAAAGCAAATCTCTTGACATCAGGTTGTGGTGAAGAAAGTAAAAATGAAAGCTTAGTCACTCAGTCATGTCTGACTCTTTGCCACCCCATGGACTGTAGCCTACCAGGCTCCTCCCTCCGTGGGATTTTCCAGGCAAGAGCCCTAGGGTGGGTTGCCATTTCCTTCTCCAGAGGATCTTCCCGACCCAGGGATTGAACCCCAGTCTCCCACATTGTAGGCAGATGCTTTACCATCTGAGTTACCAGGGAAGTCCTTGGTGGTGAAAAGTGCAGTGTTAACTATAAGGCACCATACAAGGAGTCTGGGACAGGTTATGCTCAAAAAACCTGAAACCCCTGATGGGGAGTTTTAAGGGAGGAGGAGTCCTAGTGTGTGTGATCAGCTTCTATATAATTCTCTGATTTGGTTGCATGCATGCTAAGTTGCTTAGTCTTGTTCTGCTCTTTGCAACCCCATAGACTATAGCCCACCAGGCTCCTCTGTCCATGGGATTCTCCAGGCAAGAATATTGGAGTGGGTTGCCATTTCCTTCTCCTCTGATTTGGTTAATGGGAGCCTATCAGGGTGGTGTGACAAGGGTTAGCATTATCAATCCTTAGGTGCCAGTAGGTCTGGGGTCTAGGTGTTCATGGTCATCAGGTAATCAATTTCTTCCATTTGGTGGGGGTTTTAACATCTGTGAAATAACTCAGGAAATGTGCATCAGATACTATTGTCTAGGTACTCCAGGGAAGAGCTGAAGCAGAGAGTACAGGGAATGGGGTCTGACCCAGAAAAGCCTGATGGTATCCTACATGAAGACCAAACTTTGAGCAGCAGTGTTCCAGAATAGTGTTCCTCAAAACTGTCTGTGAAGAAGAATCCCTGAATGTGAATTTCTTTTTAAATGTTCAAAATTTGTAGACTAATATTAATAGTTTTATAAAATACAAGAAAAACATTATGGTAAGGTCAAAAGTTTCTATGCATTTTCTGTAATTACCTTGTTTTGGAACAGTAATTGAAACCATTTACCCAAACTGGGACTTGAACCCACACAGATGGGACTCAAACTCAGCCAAAACTCAGTTTGGGGCTCAAACCCATGTGACCAGGACTTGAGCCCAGCTGAAACCCTGTTTTGGACTTGAACTTGTGTGCCTGGGACTCGAACCTGGCCAAAACCCTACTTGGGACTTGAACCCACATGGCTGGGACTCAAACCCAGCCAAAACCTGGTTTCAGGACATAATGAAGCTCAGGTTCTTGATTTCTTATCATAGAAAAGAATTCAGTGAGAGACAAAGTGATAGGTAAGAAGTGGATTTACTCAGATTCAGAGAGATGCACACTCCACAGACAGAGTGTGGGTGATTGCAGAGGGCTAGTGAAATGTGGCTTGGTTGGTTTCTATAGGCTGGGTAATTTCATATGCTAATGAGTAGGAGGATTGGAGAAGGCAATGGCAACCCACTCCAGTACTCTTGCCTGGCGAATCTCATGGACAGAGGAGCCTGGTAGGCTACAGTCCATGGGGTCGCTAGGAGTTGGACACGACTGAGCAACTTCATTTTCACTTTTCACTTTCATGTGTTGGAGAAGGAAATGGCAACCCACTCTAGTATTCTTGCCTGGAGGATCCCAGGGATGGGGGAGCCTGGTGGGCTGCCGTCTATGGGGTCACACAGAGTCGGACACGACTGAAGTGACTTAGCAGCAACAGGAGGAGGATTATTCCAACTATTTTTGGGAAGGGGTGGAGATTTCCAGGAATTGGGCCACTGCTTTGGTCTTTTGACAGTGCCTTGGAACTGTCCTGGCACCTCAGGGTGTGTCATTTAGCTAGCTGATTGGGAATCAAGGTCTAATCAGAGTTGACTTGTTTGCATCTTGGACCCATCTGATTCTAATTGGTTTATGTTGTGTCCTTGGGCTATGTCACTCTTTCAAAAGTTGTGCGCTGCCCTTTTCCCTCCTGTTATATTCCCTGCTCAGAGATTTTACTCCCATATTCTTATGGGAGGCAGAAGGGCGAAGGTCCATCTTCTGTAACTGCTTTAAGGTTGAGTAGGGGCATTGACGCTGCCTCAGTTCAGTTCATTTCAGTCGCTCAGTCTGTCCGACTCTTTGCAACTCCATGGATTTCAGCAAACCAGGCTTCCCTGTCCATCACCAACTCCTTGAGATTGCTCAAACTCATGTCTATTGAGTTGGTAATGCCATCCAAACATCTTCTCCTCTGTTACCCCCTTCTTCTCCTGACCTCAGTCTTTACCAGGATCAGGGTCTTTTCCAATGAGTCAGTTCTTTGCCTCAGGTGGTCAAAGTATTAAAGCTTCGGCTTCAGCATCAGTCCTTCCAATGAATATTCAGGACTGATTTATTTTAGGATTGACTGGTTTGATCTCCTTGTAGTTCAAGGGACTCTCAAGAGTCTTCTCCAACGCCACAGTTTAAAAGCATCAATTCTTCAGTGCTCAACTTTCTTTATAGTCCAACTCTCACATCCATACATGACTACTGGAAAAACCATACCTTTGACTATATGGACCTTTGTCGGCAAAGTAATGTCTCTGGTTTTTAATATGCTGTCTAGGTTGGTCATAGCTTTTCTTCCAGGGAGCAAGTGTCTTTTAATTTTGTGGTTGCAATTACCATCTGCAGTAATTTTGGAGCCCAAGAAAATAAAATCTGTCACTATTTCCACTATTTCCCCATCTATTTGCCATGAAGTGATGGGACCAGGTGCCATGATCTTCATTTTATGAATGTTCAGTTTTAACCAGCTTTTTCACTCTCTTCTTTCACTTTCATCAAGAGGTCTTTAATTCCTCTTCGTTTTCTGCCATAAGGGTGGTGTCATCTGCATATCTGAGGTTACTGATATTTCTCCCAACAGTCTTGATTCCCCGTTGTGCTTCATCCAGCCCAGCATTTCACATGATGTACTCTGCATATAAGTTAAATAAGCAGGGTGACTATATACAGCCTTGACATGCTCCTTTCCCAATTTGCAACCAGTCTGTTGTTGCATATGTGGTTCTAACTGTTGCTTCTTAACCTTCATACAAGTTTCTCAAGAGGCAGGTAACTTTGTGGGAGCAGTGACCCCACAAGAGATGAAGCCAGAGTTGCCTGTGAGTGTCCAGGAGTCTCTGGCGGAGGCGTGGGTCAATCATGGCTTGCGTGGGTGCAGGGGCACTGACTGCAACAGTCCTGGGAGCCACAGGTGCTGGCATAAGTCCTTTAGAAGGAGGTCGCCATTACCAACATTACCCCTGCCATAGTTTGGCCTCAGGTCAAATGACATGGAGGGAACATAGCCCCCTCCATCAGCAGAAAATTGGAGTAAAGATTTACTGAACATGGCCCCGCCCATCAGAGCAAGACCTAGACTCCCCCACAGCCAGTCCCTCTCATCAGGAAGCTTATCTTCCTGATGGATGCCCTCTCATCCATCAGAGGGCAGACAGAATGAAAACCACAATCACAGAAAACTAACCAAACTGATCACATGGATCACAGCCTTGTCAAACTCAATAAAACTATGAGCCATGCAGTGTAGGGCCACCCAAGACAGACGAATCATGGTGGAGAGTTCTGACAAAACGTGGCCCACTGGAGAAGGGATGACAAACCACTTCAGTATTCTTGCTTTGAGAACCCCATGTACAGTATGAAACGGCAAAAAGACATGAATTTGCCTATGAGGGAGTAAAAATCTCTGGATACTTGATCTGGAGGCCCTAGGGGCAGGGCAGCACCTTGTTTTAGTCCATATGGGCTGAAATCCCTACATAGCCATCATCTTGATGTAGAACTGTTGTAACTGGTTCCTTAGGTTTCCTATGGAGCATCTTGATGATGAAGCACTTTTTGTATGAGCACCATGGTACAAAAATATCTATAAATGACAAAAGACTTAAAAGGCGTGGTCAAACATCTGATTACAGTGTAAGATAAAGGCTGGCTACAAATAACCAGAATTACAAATGGTTACATTTAACATACCAAATAACTCTTGTTAAATATTTCCCTTTGAGATACCTCAGGGCCCCTCTAAAGTGTCCGCCAAAGTTAGTTTTTAGTCAGATAAGATCATAAGTCACTGTAAGATAATACTTATTCTCTAATCAATGTTATAAAGATCTCAAAAGTGAATATAAATTACTTACATGCAAAGAAACTCACCTCAACCTATTTGTCAAAAGCAGCATTTCAAGAATGCTTCTGCTGCTAAGTCGTTTCAGTCGTGTCCGACTCTGTGTGACCCCATAGATGGCAGCCGACTAGGCTTCTCTGTCCCTGGGATTCTCCAGGCAAGAATACTGGAGTGGGTTGCCATTTCCTTCTTTTTCAAGAATGCTTTAGAGGAATGAACCAAGTCCAGTCTTGTCCTAGCTCATTCTTATCAAAATCCACTTACCCAACTAACGTTAATACAGTCTTAGAAAATCCTGATCTTGTGTAACTCTTTGTATAATCACACCAACAAGCTTAAACCACTTTCATACCAGTATGGACTAAAAAATGATGTACAACTTGAGAGTTGTGAGTTAAGTCAATATATAAGGTTTTGGTGAAGGGAGTTCAATGCCATGAAGCACTCATTTTACAAAAGGTTTTTGTCTGTCATGAGGATCTGATGTCACCATGATGGGATTTAGTGCTTCTCTAGATATGAGGAGATGCAAGGATTGAGATCATAAAATCTGTTTCTAAAAACATCCAACTATCTAAAGACCTGTCCCACCAGATTCCCTGGAGCACAGAGTGCCTCACTCCACCCTGAATTCCCTCAGGGATTGTTGAAGGTCACCAGCTATAGCAGCATGGGGTTCAATCATGAGGCAAATAGCAAATGGCTTTGTTGTTCAGTGGTTGGCAATGCTCTTGGTAAGATTTGTAGTTGACACCAGATATCAGTTTTGTTCTGAATACTTTTCGTATAACATGACCCTGAAATTTATTCTGGCCAGATTATTTTGTATTTCTGAGTATTTATATAAGTAATTAATTTCCTTTAAGTCAAATAAAGCTCTTTTATGAATTAATTTTTGGTAATACCATACCTCTGTAACACATATACAGACACATATGAACACACAAACAAGCACAGAGGCCTCGTAGTTCCTGTTCCAGAATTTTGGCCATGATCTTGAGAATCCAAACCATTTTCCCAAAATAGTTTTTAAATCTGGGAGAGGTTCATTATCATTTGGTATATATTGAGGTAATCTGAAAGATGGGATTATCTTTTATGCCCATGTGGGAATAGTCTCTACCATCCAGTGACTCTGTCTACCTTTATCAATAAATATTTGTGTCCTCTGAACTTGGGCATCTGAGTAAAATCAATTTGTCAGTTGTCCTCAATGTTGTTTCCTTGGTGTTGAATGGGTCTAAATAATGGAGGAGGGGGCGGCACTGTTCTCGGATTATTTTGTAGACATATGTCACATGATTTGGTAATTTGGGCCACCACCATTTTCATCCCTTTACCCGCAAACAATCTTTGTAGTAAATTCCAAAGAGCTTTCCAAAGAGCTTCACATTCATAGTGGGTAGTTTAATATAAAGCCTTGATTACCTTGCACTGTTGAGCTTGTGGAATTGAAATCTTTTCATCTATTAGGTAGTTAGAATAGGGAAAAGGAGTCCAAAATGGCAGTGGCTAAAAGACAAGGAAGGGAAAAGCCCGTGAAAATAGAACAAAGGAGGGTCAAAGGAAGGTCTGAGGACTGGAGT
Source organism: Bubalus bubalis (assembly GCF_019923935.1). Lineage (NCBI taxonomy): Eukaryota > Metazoa > Chordata > Mammalia > Artiodactyla > Bovidae > Bubalus > Bubalus bubalis. Next base: position 26,438,297 of record NC_059168.1, read on the forward strand.
GAAGACCTCAGGAAGAACAAACAGCACTCCTGGCTAAGCCCAATTTGCATAGGGCAGGCCCAGGGGGGAGGAAAAAACATATAAAAGGAGGAGTCAAGCGTGCTCGCTCGCTCGCTCGCTCTCTCTCTCTCTCTCCCTCTCTCCCTCTCTCCCCCTCTCTCTCTCCCCCTCTCTCTCTCCCCCCCTCTCTCTCCCCCCCCTCCCCCTCTCTCCCTCCCCCTCCCCCTCCCCTGCGTGTGTGTATTCTTTCTCTTTCTCTCCCATGTGTGTAAGCTCTTTCTCTCTCTTTCTCTACCTGCCCTGCCCCACGCACACATGCTAGCATGCTCCTCCACTCTCTTCTCTTCTTCGAGGATGGATTCTCCTGCTATCTTCTAAATAAAATACAGCTGTAACACTGATTTGTCTAAGAGCTATATCACGGTTTGTTCAAGACCCGAGAGCTGTGACGCGCCGAGGGCTTTAATGTCCGTCGCTCCAAATCATTGTTGTGACAAGAACCGAGAAGTATACACTCGCCTGACACATCCAACATATACAATTCCCTTTGACTTGTTAACCCGTATTTTTAGACCAGTTTTCTTTCTTGGTATAGCAAGGTTGTGGCATTTTCTCCATCAAGCCTGCAACTTTTAAAATTGCCTGTGCTTTAGCTGTTGGTATGCAAACTGTTTTGTTTCTTGATCAGCTTGGTGATTTCCCTTTCCAATTTCAGACCTGGGAATCTGAGACTGATGTCCCCCACAGTGAACAACAGTTATTTCTTGAGGGTCTTGTTTAGTAACCACTGGCTGGATATCTTTGGCCAGACCAGGAACCTCAATATTCCACATCCCAGGTTTCTATTAAGGCTTCTATCTATCTCAACTTCAAAATGTCCCTTTCTGTTTTTTTTTAGAATCATTTGGCGAAGAGGGTCGTTCCTTTTTTCCTCCAGAAACAGGGTGGCCCCTAACTTAGTTAATAAATCTCTTCCCATTAAAGGGATGGGACAATCAGGCACAAACAGAAATGGTTTCATATCAATTTTCGAACTGGCTTGAGCCGACCATGCTTTGAGTAGCACTAGTATAGAGCATATTCATGTATGAATTGTGATTCTAGATTCTAATGAGAATTCCAGTATCTTATTCAGCAGTAATATGTGAGGACTGTCTGATTTGCATATATGTAAACTTAGGGCCACAGGGTGGAGAATTGCAGAGTAAACATCTAGATAGTAATCCCGTCTAGGATAAGCACCATTGGTTTGCATATGTCCAATTAGAGCAAGGGAGTAAGCTTGTAGGTCTATGGGGCAGAATACCTATAGGAAAACTGGTCACAGGAAGGGAGCTTCCCCGCTACAGAGTTTAAAAACCTTCAGTCTTCACACCCAGTGGACTTGTTCTCACTGCAGGAAAGCATGCTTTCCCACTTTTCTCACACTTATATGTTGAATGTCAGGTTGAAAGTTCTGAACTTCACCCTGATGAAAGCCCTCATACAATATTTCATCCACAGTGAGAAGGGAGGGGCAGGAACAAACATCCATGCCTACAAGGGACCATTCTGGATGTCCACTAGAGTTAAGGTACTGTACCTCATTTCCTTACCCAGAAGTGGGTGTCGTCCTCACTTCCCCTCCCCCATCTGCCTTGCTTTTCTTTTTCTCGTTTCCATAGCACTTCTCTCTAACATCACTATCCAATTTGCATACTTAGGCTTTGCTTCTTGTATCTCCTTGTAATTTCAGACTTTAGAACAAGTGAGATATGAATGACAACATTCTGAGAATTTTCTCTCCTGGTGGGTGGAGGAAGGGGCACCCAGTGAAGAGTTGCTCTTTCCTTTGCCTTCCTTAATTAAGTCAGCTGTGGCGCTTGTATTCATTTCTGGTGCTACCTCTTCCCAGGGAGCTGAGGCTCCAGGCTGCCACTACCTTATAGGACAAAATCATCCAATGCTTGGCCATTTCCATATAAATTTGTACGTCAAGCAAAATTTCTTTTATCTTACTTTTTTTTTCTTTTTTAAGAAGGCAGTTGTGTTGTGGTTAAGAATAGGGCATAAAATTATTAGGTCCTCCCCTTAACATTTGACTTTGGACAAATGATTTCACCTTTCTGTGTCTCATTCTTCATAAACTGAGGCTAATAAATCATAGGCTTGCTGTAGGGATGAAATAAGAAAACACACATAAAGCGCTTGGCATGGCACCTGGCATGTTGTGAGCATTCAACGAGTGGCAGCTATTATTATTATTATCTAGCTTTTATGGATGAATTTTAAACATGGCAAAAAATTGTACTTTCATTTATCTTATTTTGACAGTATACCTCTTCTCCTGACCTACATTACTGAACTTTAAAGAACATTTTCCCAACCTTTTATTATTGCTAGACTTTCAAGAGTCCTCTACCTTCTTTGCTCTTTCTCATTCCTGGGATATGATGTGTATGAACTGCAATAAAGTAAACATAGTTGTTTTTCTATATTGAAAGGCCAACTGGTTAAAGATGACATAAACATATCTATACTAAATCTGTACCTGTATAAAATTTTGAAAGGTATAGTATATTGCTAACTTAAGATGGTTTTATTATACTTGCTGAAAATTGAATTTTAATTTGATTTTTATTTTTTGTTTTTTTCTTAACATAAAATAAATGTAAACAAATTTCCTTTCTCAAAGCAAAAAAAAAAAATCTATTTCACATATGGTAATATACATGTTTCAATGCTATTCTCTCAAATCATGCCACCCTCTCCTTCTCCCACAGAGTCCAAAAGTCTGTTCTTTATATCTGTGTCTCTTTTGCTATCTCGCATATAGGGTCATCGTTACCATCTTTCTAAATTCCATCAGATCAGATCAGTCACTCAGTTGTGTCTGACTCTTTGCGACCCCATGAATCGCAGCACGCCAGGCCTCCCTGTCCATCACCAACTCCCCTGGAGTTCACTCAGACTCACGTCCATCAAATCAGTGATGCCATCCAGCCATCTCATCCTCTGTCGTCCCCTTCTCCTCCTGCCCCCAATCCCTCCCAGCATCAGAGTCTTTTCCAATGAGTCAACTTTTCGCATGAGGTGGCCAAAGTACTGGAGTTTCAGCTTTAGCATCATTCCCTCCAAAGAAATCCCAGGGCTGATCTCCTTCAGAATGGACTGGTTGGATCTCCTTGCAGTCCAAGGCACTCTCAAGAGTCTTCTCCAACACCACAGTTCAAAAGCATCAATTCTTCAGTGTTCAGCCTTCTTCACAGTCCAAGTCTCACATCCATACATGACCACAGGAAAAACCATAGCCTTGACTAGACGGACCTTTGTTGACAAAGTAATGTCTCTGCTTTTGAATATGCTATCTAGGTTGGTCATAACTTTCCTTCCAAGGAGTAAACGTCTTTTAATTTCATGGCTGCAATCACCATCTGCAGTGATTTTGGAGCCAAAAATAATTAAGTCAGCCACTGTTTCCACTGTTTCCCCATCTATTTGCCTTGAAGTGACGGGACTGGATGCCATGATCTTACTTGTCTGAATGTTGAGTTTTAAGCCAACTTTTTCACTCTCTTCTTTCACTTTCATCAAGAGGACCTTTAGTTCCTCTTCACTTTCTGCCATAAGGGTGGTGTCATCTCCATATCTGAGGTTATTGATATTTCTCCCGGCAATCTTGATTCCAGCTTATGCTTCCTCCAGCCCAGCATTTCTAATGATGTTCTCTGCATATAAGTTAAATAAGCAGGGTGACAGTATACAACCTTGACATACTCTTTTTCTATTTGGAACCAGTCTGTTGTTCCATGTCCAGTTCTAACTGTTGCTTCCTGACCTACATACAGGTTTCTTAAGAGGCAGGTCACGTGGTCTGGTATTTCCATCTCTTTCAGAATTTTCCACAGTTTATTGTGGTCCACACAGTCAAAGGCTTGGCAATAAAGCAGAAATAGATGTTTTTCTGGAACTCTCTTGCTTTTTCGATGATCCAGCGGATGTTGGCAATTTGATCTCTGGTTCCTCTGCCTTTTCCAAAACCAGCTTGAACATCTGGAAGTTCACAGTTCATGTACCGCTGAAGCCTGGCTTGGAGAATTTTGAGCATTACTTTCCTAGCGTGTGAGATGAGTGCAATTGTGCTTTAGTTTGAGCATTCTTTGGCATTGCCTTTCTTTGGGATTGGAATGAAAGCTAACCTTTTCCAGTCCTGTGGCTACTGCTGAGTTTTCCAAATTTGCTGGCATATTGAGTGCAGCACTTTCGCAGCATCATCTATAGGATTTGAAATCGCTCAACTGGAATTCTATCACCTCCACTAGCTTTGTTCGCAGTGATGCTTTCTAAGGCCCACTTGACTTCACATTCCAGGATGTCTGGCTCTAGGTGAGTGATCACACCATCCTGATTATCTTGGTCATGAAGATCTTTTTTGTACAGTTCTTCTGTGTATTCTTGCCACCTCTTCTTAATATCTTCAGCTTCTGTTAGGTCCATATGATTTCTGTCCTTTATTGAGCCCATCTTTGCATGAAATGTTCCCTCGGTATCGCTAATTTTCTTGAGGAGATCTCTAGTCTTTCCCATTCTATTGTTTTCCTCTATTTCTTTGCATTGATGGCTGAGGAAGGCTTTCTTATCTCTTCTTGCTATTCTTTGGAAATCTGCATTCAAATGGGTTTATCTTTCCTTTTCTGCTTTGCTTTTTGCTTCTTGCCTCTCTTCTTTTCACAGCTATTTGTAAGACCTCCTCATACAGCCGTTTTGCTTTTTTGCATTTCTTTTTCTTGGGGGTGGTCTTGATCCCTGTCTCCTGTACAATATCATGAACTTCTGTCCTTAGTTTATCAGGCACTCTGTCTATCAGAACTAGTCCCTTAAATCTATTTCTCACTTCCACTGTATAATCATAAGGGATTTGATTTAGGTCATACCTCAATGGTCTAGTGGTTTTCCCGACTTTCTTCAATTTAAGTCTGAATTTGCAATAAGGAGTTCGTGATCTGAGCCACAGTCAGTGCCTGGTCTTTTTTTTTGCTGACTGTATAGAGCTTCTCCATCTTTGGCTGCAAAGAATATAATCAATCTGATTTCGGTGTTGGCTATCTGGTGATGTCCATGTATAGAGTCTTCTCTTGTGTTGTTGAAAGAGGGTGTTTGCTATGACCAGTGCGTTCTTTTGGCAAAACTCTATTAACCTTTGGCCTGTTTCATTCTGTACTCCAAGGCCAAATTTGCCTGTTACTCCAGGTGTTTCTTGACTTCGTACTTTTGCATTCCAGTCCCCCATAATGAAAAAGACATCTTTTTTGTGTGTTAGTTCTAAAAGGTCTTGTAGGTCTTCATAGAACCATTCAACTTCAGCTTCTTCAGCATTACTAGTTGGGCATAGACTTCAATTAGCATGATATTGAATGGTTTGCCTTGGAAATGAACAGACATCATTCTGTCGTTTCAGAGATTGCATCAAAGTACTGCATTTCAGACTCTCTTGTTGACCATAATGGCTACTCCATTTCTTCTGAGGGATTCCTGCCCACAGTAGTAGATATAATGATTATCTGAGTTAAATTCACCCATTCCAGTCCATTTTAGTTGGCTGATTCCTAGAATGTCGATGTTCACTCTTGCCATCTCCCTTTTGACCACTGCCAATTGTACCTTCCTCTAAATGCAGCCTGCAGCCTTTGGTTTATTCTGACAGTATATAACAGTCCACCATAAAGGCTGGGACAGACGTTTCCCCCAGCTTCCAAGACAGAAGAGAAAATGTTAAAAAGACAATCCCTTAGTGCTTTGCGAAATGAGAAGGTAAATGGTTACGTAGAGGCCTGCATGAAAAGCACCACAAAAGGAGATGAAGAAACTGAATTAATTGTCCAGGGTTAGGACCTGTATCCTGAATCCAATACTTTTAGGAGTAAGATTAAATTTTCTTAATGTTTGTGCCAGGTAATATAACCAGAAATAATTTTGGCCAGACTTTGGTGACTAGTTAGATAGAGAGATTGATAGAAGGATGAACTTGATGGTGGGAAACATTTTTAGGGTTGTTGTTGTTCATTTGCTAAGTTGTGTCTGACTCTTTGCAACCCCATGTACTATAGTATGCCAGGCTTCCCTGTCCTTCACTGTCTCCCAGAGTTTGTTTAAATTCATGTCCATTGAGTAGGTTATACTTCCTTACTATTTTTATGGTAGCATGCCATAGATGGCCCAGAATGTCCAAATATATCCACGGTCTGCCCTCTAAGGACTAAACAAATCTAGTGCTGCCTTGTTCTGAGAGCAAGTGAGTACTGGTTTATGGGAGTTGCTAATTTGTGCTAGGTAGAAAGTCAAAAGGAGTGCTGTGCAGATTAATCAAAGGTGTCTAACTCCAAAGCAAAGGATGTCAAGATGATAAGAAAGGCAAAGGAAGTGCTAATAAAGATTGTAAATGTAGTGAGAGCAGGGACTTTTTCTGTATTATTTATCGCCCTGTTTTTAGCTCTTAGATTAAGGCCAGATACATGGTACATGCTCAATAAATAGATTTGAATGATTGTAGGAGAACCTTCTGACAGATTAAGTGCAAGGTCAGCTATATGCAAGGATTATTGCTTTATCGATCAATCTTATACCTAGATTTCTTCCTGTAAGTCTGTATTGAAGGAGTGTAACAGGTGATTGTAGGATATAGTTGCTGTGATTTATGGCGATGGTTTAGTATATTTACAAGAGAGGAATGTATTGAATATGAGACCTGTATAACCTCTGAGAAGTTGTGTAGCCTATGAAGACCACATGCTTATTTTTACTATGCCACATGGCAATAGAACTAACCCCATGTACTTTTTATATTTTAATCTCTATATTTTATACTTTAAACTCTAAGGGATTGGAGAAATGAGGGTTGGGAAATAGCAAAGGATCCTGGAAGTAACGTCATCTACACAGTCATAATATTATCAATGAAGATTAATATCTAGAAGGGAATGGAGCCTCACCTATGGTTCCCATTTCTACTGCTAGATCAGTTCTTTAGATGCCAACTTTGGTGTCTGAAAAATTTTGGGAGAAGTGGCTCTTGCCATGAGTAGAGGCTTTTCAGGGGCTGGGGAGAGCTTAGGAAGAATTTTGGATTTGAATATATAGACTTGTAACACTACTCATAGCCTGACAGAAGCAGCCTTTTAGACTCTGGTGGGATATCTATACTGTCTGTTGAATATTCTAGTACATGGGGCTTTATGGGATGTAAATGACCAACAGAACAGTCAGTTGATTTACCTGTCAGTCACAGAGTCTTAATTACTTCTAGGGAAAATCTGAAATTGATGGATCTACTGTTACATAAGTCAAAGATATGACTTGAAAAATTGGGGGAATCATGGCACCAATGAATGAGTCAGGAAATTTGGAATGGGGAATTGGTGTGGGAGGAAGGGTGGTCATGTTGGTTTCAGAAGTTCTGAGTTTAAAAAATGACAGCATGGCATGTTGAAATATGTAGTAAGTAAATGTAGTAAGAAGAACAGTGGAAAGCTTAGGCGAGAAGACAAGTTAGCAGTCATCTGCTCTTTGTTCCATTCCTCTGGGAAAGCAATGAACTGCAGATGCCACATTTAGCCTGTTGCAAGTGGCTGAGCACATTCGCAGGCACATTGGTGTTTAGGTCTTTTACCTATGTGTCGTCTTAGAGCACGGAGCATTGCTGTGATGAATGAAATGGTGAGAATACAAAGCAGTGACTTCCGTTTATTAGAAGCTAAAGAACAAGACTCACAGATAAGCAATTTTCTTTGCTTTTTTTTTTTTCTTGAGAATTTCTCATTATTCTCAAGGTTCTATCAGGAAATATATGCTCAGAGCCAAACAAGAATGTCTCACTGCTTATGGAGAAATGCATCAGAATGGCTGATGGTTGGGAAAAAAGAGCCTCATACAGAGCACAGAACGTTCTAGCAATCCTCCAAACCATGCCAATTTACTTAAAATTTCTTTCACAATTCTCGTTAGACTCATGCAGTAAATAAATTAAGTACCTTTCCCACTGGGGGTTTTTTAGAAACACTTAATGAAGTCAATGCCACAATGTTAGGTCAGAGGGGGAGCCAAGCTATTAAATTATTTTAGCATGCATTTCTAGCTTAATTTTTTGTTGGTTTCTTTTGATCTGGGCATGAGCGTTAGCCAGAGAGTGCGGTTTAGCGGACAGAGGACAGGGTGTGAGAGAGATTTGGCTTTAGTGTCTCGTATACATAACCAAGAAAAGTCACTTTTTTCTCAAAGGTTAAAAAATTTTATTTGATAAGATTGCCATTTTAAATATCAAAATAGCTATATTGGATGCAACTAAAGAGACATACTATTAACTCATTACTGTTAAATGTTTGGGAAAATTCTATTTTATGCTTAATTTTAAATATCCTGTCCCTTTAAAGAAAAGTATTGTTGCATACTGTTTAAAAATAAACATGCTTAACAATAAATATTTCAAAATATAGATTAATCTTTATAATTAAGAAAGCTTTTTGAGACCTTGAAGGGCCTCAGATCATCATTTGAAGAATTAAATAATTATTATATCATAAATGTGCATGTGTTTTAGAATTCCCGATATTAAAAATTCATTAAAGAAAAGACTATAGGCACATTGTTTGAATAACTAAAAACAGTTACTAAAGAAACCAAAAAATGAAAAGACTGGGAGTAGAGACAATATAAAAATGCACCAGAGAAGATGCATTGTGTCTCGAAATGATCTGTGTCTGGTGGGAAATCTTCAATTTTGATTGACTTACTTTCTGAACAAATTAAGAGTTAATGAAATATAAAGTTAGATAAATTACAGCAATAATTTTCCACCATTGAATTGTTCAACAGACTCTTACAATTTTCCTGTGGTATACTTTTAGAAGTATGAAATGTTATTCTGAAAGGGAAAAAAGAAACTCAAAGATGGTTTTCTTTTTGCTCGGAACTCTATAATACCTCTGTACATGGTCTCAACAGGGAGTGGTGCTCCTGATTTCAACTTGCGGCCTATACAGAGCTCAGTCCAGCCTTTTTGCAATCTCCAGGCAGTCAGAAGTATTGAAAGGTGTAATGGGGAACAAAGTAGAAACGGCAGTATCCTGTGTTACAGGCCAAATGGATAACCCCAAGAGAAAGATTTTGACAGCCATAAATATTTCATCTCTTGAGGCCCTGATGCTACTGTGTGAGAACAATTTAGCTGGAAAGATCATCAACAATTAGGTGACATCTCCATCACACCTTTTACTGAGTTGAAATTTCGATGACATGAATAATAAGGGGTCTTGTTTGACATTTAACAGTTTAATTAATTTGTTTCCTAAAGTGAAGGATGTTTTACACTGTGATTTTTTAATACGCCATCTCCATACACTTGATTTTTTTTTTCCCTTTTGCTTTTCTTAGGAAACCATTTTACTTTCCTTTTCACTTAATGAATTACCTACCCATCTTGACTCTCATGCCAGCTAGTGTTTGGTGGGGCTTAGGGGATGGGGCTTGGGTTTGGAAAATTGGGGAACAGTTACAGATCTTCCTCCACTATTCAATTTTAGAGGAGAAGCAATGTAGGAAAATAGAAAAGAAAAAAGGAAACACTGTCATTTTTGAATAAATGTAGTCTTTTGTTGTTGTCGTTAGGCCAAAACACAAGTCTTATCTCTTTGGTCGCTCTAGTCACGAAGGATCATCAACGGGCCATTACGTGTAGTCACACCTGTCATATGGTATAACTATTTGCACTATTCCCTATGTATTACTGGCTTCATTGGTTTCTGCACACCTTCAGCATATATTGTATATGAATGTTGTATCTGCAGTGCTTGCTTTGGAAAATAAAACACATAATGTTTCCTAAAGGTCACCTCTAAAAGAGCTGCTGTGACGGTGGGAGGAATAATGCAGCCTGACAATAGAAAGCACGAATCTACTATATATTCTTGCAGATAGAAATAGACTTTCAAAAAATTAGCCAACACAATTAAATTATTTACTCTAATTTCCCCTGTACAAGCCTCAAACCCCCTGCCTTAAACTATTTCCCTTTGCAAAGAATTAAAAAAAAGAAAAACATACCAAAGATGTGTGGGAAAGCTACTTCTCTCCCACTTGAACCTGTAGGACATCAAGGTAAATGATACATGGGTATTCTTCAGAGTACAAGTGCCCTTCACTGTCTGATTATGATGTATATTTCTGATGGATGGAGCTTAGCTGGGTAGATGTGCCCAGATGAGATCAAGTGAGTACATGTTCGTGACAAGTGTGAGTGGGAAGAATGTCTTAGAACATGTCATCCTGAAGAGACAACCTTGAAGTACTGCAAGTTGAAAACTGAAAGGGAAGATAGGCTGCAGCTTTTGCAGGGAAAGATCGTTCAGGACACACCTCCCACATGACACCTCTTTCCTTGATATCTGCTCTTATTTTATAACAGTGCTGAAAAAGTGTAAACAGTTACCACTCCTTTTTTGAGCTGTTTTAGGGCCAAATATGATGAAAGTTATATGGAACTGATTTTTAACTATTAAACCTCTTGGATGGGTAAATTATTAATACTATCACAAGACACCATGAGATGCTTCTTCATAATAGAGTGCTGGGAAAGTTGAAATTGCTGCTATTGTGTATCTCAGACTTGTTAAAGCTGTTCCAGACCCATGGTGAGATAGATTGCTTCCTTCCACTGATGGAAATTGAACTTTTTTCCCCCTGCACATGTGTTTATAAATAAGCTGAGACATAAACTCTTCCTTTGGAACATATTTTGAAGCAGAGATGTGTGTTCATAGAGAGTATTATGTGTATTACTTAAATGTTTCTTTTTTCAAAACAGCTGGTTTCCAGTTTGTAATTTTGAACCTGTATAATTTTCATCATGATTTTCTCCTCCTCTGAACTGAAAGATCGTCTAATAAATGAAAATACTTTATATTCATTTTTATTAAGTGCTTTTCTCTCTCCTCCTTAGCACACATATAGCAAAGTGTCAAGAATAATTTACTAAAGATAATTAAGCATAAGCCTTGAGTGAATTTCTTTCGCCACAAAATTGTAAGAAGTGAAAGCGTTGAGTCAGCATGGTTTGGAATTAAAAAAAAAAAAAAAATTTTTTTTTTTTTACATAAGGCATAAAAGATGTATATGTCCTAAATACTTTTGCTAGGTGCCAGGCACCGTGCTTAGAACTTAATGTAACATTATCTCATTTGATTCCAGCAACCCAGTGAGATAGTTTTTTATTATAGTTTTTTTTTTTAATTTGGTACACAAGGAAATCAAAGCATTTAAAATCACTATGCAATAGTCCATTCATCAACACTTCCACTACACAGCGAAGGTCTACTTTCTAGGAGTTTCCTGTGATGTCTCTGGTATATTCTTCCTTTAAGCCTTTCCTATGAGCCTCTATCTACAGTCCTAATCCAAAAGCAGTGCCATGTGTTTCAGATTTTGTTTCCACAGTACCATACTTCGAGCAACCACATTCGATCTGATTATCTCTGTTACATTAAAAAATCACACCAACCTTGGTGATGTAAAACCACAACCATTTTATTATGCTCATAGATTTGGTGGATGAAGAATTGGGGAAGGGCACAGCAGGGATGGCTCTTCTCTGCTCCATTTGAACCTTTACTGGTTAGACTTGAATGACTGAGGGCTGGAAGATCCACTTTTAAAATGCTTTCTTTGTTCATGTGTCTGGTACTTGAGCTGGGACCACTTAAAGGCTGGCTTAAGTGGTATTGTTGATTGGAATACCTCTATATGGTCTCTCTGGGCTTCCCTGGTGGCTCAGAGGTAAAGAATCAGCCTGCCAATGCAGGAGACACAGGTTGAACCCCTGTGTTGAGAAGGCCCCCTGGAGGAGGGTGTGGCAACCCATACCAGTTTTCTAGCCTGGGAAATCCCATGGACAGAGAAGCCTGGCAGGCTACTGTCCATGGGGTCACAAAAGAGTTGGACATGAACTGTTGCTGGCTTTTAGGAGGGAAGGTCCTACAAGCAGGCCTCCAGAGAGAAAGGATTACAAGAGCAAGGATCAGGCACAGCTTGTCTAACTTCTTAACTAGCCTCAGAAACCACCCAACCCTATTAGTTGAAGCAGTCACAAGCCTGCCCACATTCAGGGAAAGGGGATATAGAATGCACCTCTTGACGGGAAGAGTGTCAAAGAATTTGGGGTTCATGTTTTAAAATTACCCCAGGGATGATAAAATTCGGGGGGTAATACCGTCTAGCTTTGTGGTCTAATAACTTCCCTCCAACACCTCAGACTCTGACCCATGCCCATGCCTCATTCAGGAGTTTTTTGTTCCAGGACCAAATTGCAGTTTTCAAGATATTATGTATTTTATTTTTAGTATTTATTTATGTATTTGGGTCTTAGTTGCAGCATGGGGAATCTTTAGTTGCAGCATAGGAGCTCTTAGTTGCAGCATAGGAGCCCTTAGTTGCAGCCTGTGGGAATCTATCTAGTTCCCTGACCAGGGACTGAACCCTAGCCCCCTACATTGGGAGCACAGTCTTAGCCACTGGGCCACGAGGGAAGTCCTGATATTATATATTTTATTAGGATGACAGCATTTCTATCCAAAGGTGGTATTATTATTATTGCCTTGCTTTAGCTAATGGTCTTCTCCTACTTATTTTTCTCATCTTCTTCCTCTTTCTTTTTCTTCCTGCTTCTTCTTTGTCTTTCTTTTCCTCCTTTTTCCTTCCTCTGCTTCTCTTCCTCTCTCCTTCTCCCTCATTATCTTCTTCATCATTCAGCAGTATGTTCTGGGCATCCCTTAGTATCTGTTTTCACTTTTTGTTGTTGTTGTTCACTGGTTGTTGGCCTAAAGACAATCTGAAATCTATAACATATCTCAAGCTGTAAAATCTGAAAAGAGGACAAGAAGACAATGAAGAAATAAACAGGATAAAAAGCTAGAATGAATGTTGGAGAGCATTTCATCCTGCAAGTGCACGGTATCAGTAAGGAGTAAAGTTGAAGGAAATTCTTACAAAGCAATATATAGGCTGTTGTTTTAACTTCCAGGGAGATAAAATATGAGAAGTCATTTGGACTCCCCAGTTGCCCCAGGTAGCCAGTACATGGTATTTCTGGAATAAATGAGAGAAGGAAACTGCCAACCTCACACAGACCTTCTTGTCAGTGCAAATCACTTAAAATGTGAATGGAATTGGGGGAAGTGTATTGACTACAAGACTGTGAGTATTCCATGAGTGTAGAAAAGCACAGGTTTATGGCACCCATTTCTTAAGCTCTTAATTGAGTCATTTGTCAGTCATGCATGCTAGTGGAGAAGTAGAATGTTATCAACACTCATATATCATTGTTTTAAGCTTATGCTTTGCTTGTTTCATATTGTTTGAGCCTGTACCAATTTATATTGTATGAAATAAACTAGGACCCATCTAGGTAGCAGATACATAATCAGTAATCAGCTTAATAGTTAAAACTTTAAGCTGATAATCCATTAAGGAGACAGTGCCTTTGTAAAAAAAAAAAAAAAAAAAAAGGAGAAATTTTTAAATTTGGAAATGAACTCGAGGCAAGATGGCACATGTATGAATTTGAATGGAAATTTTAAAATAACAATTTCAAAAACTCGAATTGCCTATCTCACAAAAATCTACAATAATTTAAAATGTCAATGCAAACTTAACTGCCTTTAGATTCTTCTGCCATGCACTCGTGGTATCACCCATTACCTACCCTAGTCTAACGCTTTAAACATTAATGTAACTGTTTACACTGTCTACTTCCCTTGTTAGAGTAGAAGCTCCTTGAAAGTGAAAGTGTTAGTCGCTCAGTCGTGTCCCGCTCTTTGCAACCCCATGGATTGTAGCCCGCCAGGATCCTCCATCCGTGGAATTTTCCAGGCAAGAATACTGGAGTGGGTTGCCATTTCCTCCTCCAGGGGGTCTTCCTGACCCAGGGATTGAACCCAGGTCTCCTGCATTACAGACATGTTTCTGAGCCACCAGGGAAGCAGAGACAGAAGCTCCTTGGGGAACATTAAGTCTATCTTGTTTACTTCTGTATCCTTAGTACCTGTACATATATGGTAAATAAATAAACTAGACACCAGGGCTTGAGAATTCTGTTTGATCTGATTCAGGTTCATTTTTTTTTTTTTTTTTGGCAAGAATATTCCATGGGTGGTATTCTGCATTTTCATTTAAACCTAGCAAATGGATATCATTGTTTTGTGATATTAGTGGCCATTATTTCATTATGGCCTTGCAGAGTGGTGGTATTCTAATGCCTTTATTTTTCTTCATTTATTCACTGAAATACTTCCATAAAGAGAAACTTTTCCTTACTGGTAACCTGTAGTGTGGTTAATATAGGAAAGGCAGATTTAAATGCTTGATTTCTTTCCCTTTATCTACCTGTTTTCAGAATAATAAGTTCCCTAGCATGCTCTAAAGGAGACCAACCAGGTTATATTTAGTTTTATTTTTAGTATCAATATGAATGCATAGATTTTTAACCTATTTTATGTGTTTCAATCCGATACTCAAACTTGGAAATAAACATAAAATTTAAAAATTGGATCCATTAAGGGTGATTCCATTTCAAATGGCTTCCCCCCATACATTTTAATAAATAAAAGACTTCCTATGTAGTTATACATGGGCTTTCCAGGAATATGTCTGACACATAATGTGGACTGAATCTGCACAGGGCCTTTACTATGCATATATACTTAAATGTATGTGTCTGTGTGTATCTCTGGGGCTATATGTGGTATCCTAAGGAGTGGTTACATATTTGCCATTATAAAAGAGGTCCAAGTCATCTGCTTTGGGCTAGGGTTATTTCTAAGGTGAGAGCCACTCTGTAACAGCCCTTCCATACCTTGAACAGGAGCACAGTCTCTGAATAAGTTCTTTGGCGCTGACCACAGGAGGGGAGCCAGACTAATGCTCAGTGATTTGTCAGCTTTACCTGCGTTTTCATCGTATTTTCTATCAAGGAAATTTGTCCTAAGTGTCAAATTGCTGATTTTTCCAGTGACTGAAAGGTTTCATGGGGACTTCTGTTGTTATTTACATGTATATGGAGAAAATTGCAATCTGTGAGTAATTTGAGAAATTTCAACAGTTTCAGCAGTAGTGATCTTGAAATTGAATGGGTTTCAAATACAATATTCCAGTGTAGTGCTGCATATATAATGTATGTGCAGCATATGCTGAGGTCTTTTTCAAAACATTTACATTAAACCTGTCAGGTATTTATGAATAGCAAAAATTAATTTCCCCTAGTTCTGTCATCAGTTAGAGAAATGGATTTTAGCACAGAAGACTGTCAGTGTTTCCTGCATACCAGAACAGCTCCCTTCAATGTCATAGTGTTACACCAGGTGGCCTTCTAAGAGTCAGCTTAATGTGATTTCAAATGATAGGGTAGAGAGTGTGAGGGAAATTAAAATAGTATCATACTTATGATTTAAAAGCAAGTTAATTACAAGGGCTTGTTAATAAACAAAGAAAAATTCAGAATGTATTATCTGTTACATAGCATATCAATAACAAGTGTGATGCTTTGAAAACAAAAAAATCCACCACTATGTGACTTTGAGATGACTTAAAAATATTGAATTAAATTGTTGACAAATGTGCTGGTCTACTAATGGCCTTATAGCATTTGAAAGAATTTCTAGATATTCATTTTAGCTCTTAAGACACTTCTAAAAGCATTGTTTAACCAAAAAGATTAGCTACATTATTGGCATTTTATCTAGAAGATCCCTGATGATGTGTTTGATGTGAATGATTCTAACCGCATTGTACTTTGTCAGTGTTCAGTCAATGTATTTTCTCCAACTCAATGCCTGAATGTTCTTAAAGGGCCAAAGTACATGCAATATCACTACAGGACTCATTTCACTTGATGAATGATTTAGTGTTTTTGATGGTCATGGGTGATGTTCCTTCCCAATGCTCCTGTCTTACATACTACAGAAAAGGAAAGGGAAGGGTATCTGATGTATTTTAAGAAATCATTTAAATTCTTATTTTTTAAAATCTTTCTAAAATATTAATGTGTGGAAGTATTTGTTAAATTCTGACCATGACACAGTATTTCGAGGTCTAGGTTGTTTTTTAAAATTATTATTAATAATTTAATAATGTGATGGCCTTAGAGAGAACAAGAGATGATGACAAAGACATTCTCCATCATGTGTATGAAGTTTCTGGGGGCCTGATATATGTGTGTGTGTGTGTTAGTCACTTGATCATGTCCAACTGTTTGTAACTCCATGGACTGTAGCCCACCAGGCTCCTCTGTCCATGAAATTCTCTAGGCAAGAATACTGGACTGGATAGCCATTCCCTTTTCCAGAGGATTTTCCTGACCCAGGATTTGAACCCAGGTCTCCTGGATTGCAGGCAGAATATATATAATATATATGCTATACTATGCTAAGTCACTTCATTCGTGTCCGACTCTGTGCGATCCCATAGACGGCAGCCCACCAGGCTCCCCCATCCCTGGGATTCTCCAGGCAAGAACACTGGAATGGGTATAATATATATATATATATGGTTCCAAATAGGAAAAGGAGTGCATCAAGGCTGTATATTGTCACCCTGCTTATTTAACTTCTATGCAGAGTACATCATGAGAAACGCTGGGCAGGAAGAAGCACAAGCTGGAATCAAGATTGCCGGGAGAAATATCAATAACCTCAGATATGCAGATGACACCACCCTTATGGCAGAAAGTGAAGAGAAACTCAAAAGCCTCTTGATGAAAGTGAAAGAGGAGTGAAAAAGTTGGCTTAAAGCTCAACATTCAGAAAACTAAGATCATGGCATCTGGTCCCATCACTTCATGGGAAATAAATGGGGAAACAGTGGAAACAGTGGCTGACTTTATTTTTATGGGCTCTAAAATCACTGCAGATGGTGATTGCAGCCATGAAATTAAAAGACGCTTACTCCTTGGAAGAAAAGTTATGACCAACCTAGATAGCATATTCAAAAGCAGAGACATTACTTTGCCAACAAAGGTCTGTCTAGTCAAGGCTATGGTTTTTCCTATGGTCATGTATGGATGTGAGAGTTGGACTGTGAAGAAAGCTGAGCACCAAAGAATTGATGCTTTTGAACTGTGGTGTTGGAGAAGACTCTTGAGAGTCCCTTGGAGTGTAAGGAGATCCAACCAGTCCATCCTAAAGGAGATCAGTCCTGGGTGTTCATTGAAAGGACTGATGGTAAAGCTGAAGCTCCGGTACTTTGGCCACCTCATGCGAAGAGTTGACTTATTTGAAAAGACTCTGATTGCTGGGAGGGATTGGGGGCAGCAGGAGAAGGGGACGACAGAGGATGAGGTGGCTGGATGGCATTGCCAACTCGATGGACATGAGTTTGAGTAAACTCCAGGAGTTGGTGATGGACAGGGAGGCCTGGCGCGCTGCTATTCATGGGGTCACAGAGTCAGACACTAGTGAGCGACTGAACTGAACTGATAAAGATATATGAATAAAGAACAGAGACTGATTTTTTTAAATAAATATATGGCTTATAAAAATCTCATTTTCTAGTCTCAAGATAAACTGAGGATCAATTTTTTTCCTCTGGACTGTACTGTTGGGTAGCTTTGTTAATAAACCTATTTCTGTAAAGATTAGTTCAAGGAATTTTAATAGTTTTTATTCCACTTGGTTTTTAAGATTAATAATTAAGCCCAATTCTTAGCTAGTCTCCTTTTAAATAGTGGGTCCAATACAGCAGGGTTACATAGAGTTTAAATCCTAGAAATAATATGTCTCTACTTATACAGTATTTTATATTGTTTTCCTTTTCAAAATTTCCTTGTTTACTATAATATTTAAAATTTGAGATTGCTCATTCACATGATAAAGAATTTCTTTGTACAGTCCAGCTGTTTTAAGTTTCTTTAAATGTCCTGGCTGATAGCCCACCATTGTTGTGCTGGAGTGAATAACAAAATTTCATTTGAATGAGAAACACAACTGACATATTCATGGTTTATCAGAGGCCATAGCATTATTAGTCACAGGAACTAGTTTTTTGGTTCCAATCATATATCTTTTTTCCTTAGGA
This sequence comes from Bubalus bubalis, assembly GCF_019923935.1. Taxonomy (NCBI): domain Eukaryota; kingdom Metazoa; phylum Chordata; class Mammalia; order Artiodactyla; family Bovidae; genus Bubalus; species Bubalus bubalis. Next base: position 26,456,387 of record NC_059168.1, read on the forward strand.
CTTCCTATTTTATGATTACTGTTTTTTTTAAGCATCATGTATATGTCTATTTCGGAGAAGGCAATGGCACCCCACTCCAGTACACTTGCCTGGAAAATCCCATGGATGGAGGAGCCTGGTGGGCTGCAGTCCATGGGGTCACTAGGAGTCAGACACGACTGAGCGACTTCACTTTCTCTTTTCACTTTCATGCATTGGAGAAGGAAATGGCAACCCATTCCAGTGTTCTTGCCTGGAGAATCCCAGGGATGGGGGAGCCTGGTGGGCTGCTGTCTCTGGGGTCACACAGAGTCGGACACGACTGAAGTGACTTAGCATAGCATAGCATAGCATATGTCTATTTTGGTCTTTCCTGATGGCTCAGTGGCAAAGAATCCACCTGCCAATGCAGGAGATGGGTTTGATCCTTGGTCAGGAAGATCTTCTGGAGAAGGAAATGTCAACCCTGTCCAGTATTCTTGCTTGGGAAACCCTATGGACAGAGGAGCCTGGTGGGCTACAGTCCATGGGGTCACAAAGAGTCAGACAACTTAGCAACTGAACAAATATCTATTTTATGTTTAATAAATAGTAATACCACAAATCTCCTTGACATTTTATGTATTTTATTTGAAATTTGCCTATGTCATGATGGTTTTGATAAACCTTTGAATATCATGAGAATGTTCTTGTATTTTTTCAGTTACATATAGATTCCCTTTAAAAAAATAGTTAGCCAGATATTTTTGAGGATTTGTAAAAGCCAAAATTTCTGCATTTGGGGGGAGGGGGAGTGCTGGAGCATTGTTTTGAGACAACTTCTATAAGCATTAGAAAATAAAAGGCAGGAAAGTATATTTTTAGGGACTATTCAATTTAAAACAAATGTCATGTCAAAAGTAATTGAGAATTAAAGCTCTTGATTGTAGTCTTTGTAGCGCTTTTCTACAGTCCTATGTACAGTGTATGTGTATGTATATGCATTTTCCATATATGCATGGCTTCTTGCCAACCATTTTACTTTTTATAAATATCTTAATGAGTCACTAAAAAATAATATTGATACTTACAGCATAGAGATAGGCTAGCTATTTGGTTTTGAAGTATCAATATATTGGGACAATAAGCAGTTTTGTTGATCAAAGTTACTGTCTTCAAATGTCTAAGAAAATCACAATTATTAATATTATCACATATAGATTATGCTGACATGTGAATTCAAAAGCAAACCTGATGGTCTGTTGATGTAGAAAAAGAAAATAGTTAATACAGTAGGAACAACAGGTTAGAAGGAATGCAGAAATTCAAAAGTTTGAATACTTACTTGGGTGCTACAGCACTTGGAATACACTTAGACTTGTGTCACAAACATTTAATGAGTTCTTATACATGTCAGGTTCCATATTTGGTGCATGAAATGAAAATGACAACGTGCCTGCCCTAATGAACTTAGTGTGTATTGGAGAAACCTAGCATGCAAATAAATAATGACAGTTCATAGAAGATATAATAAGATATGCAACCTAGACAGCATATTAAAAGCAGAGACATTACTTTGCCGATAAAGGTCTGTATAGTCAAAGCTATGGTGTTTCCAGTAGTCATGTATGGGTATGAGAGTTGGATTATAAAGAAAGCTGAGCGCCAAAGAATTGAACTATGATGTTGGAGAAGACTTTTGAGAGTCCCCTGGACTACAAGGAGATCAAACCAGATCAAATCCTAAAGAAATCAGTCCTGAATATTCATTGGAAGGATTGATGCTGAAACTGAAACTCCAATCCTTTGGTCACCTGATGCGAAAAAGTGACTCATTGGAAAAGACCCTGATGCTGGGAAAGATTGAAGGCAGGAGGTGAAGGGAACAACAGAAGATCAGATGGTTGGATGGCATCACCAGCTCGATGGACACGAGTTTGAGCCATCTCTGGGAGTTGGTGATGGACAGGGAAGCCTGGTGTGCTGCAGTCCATGGGGTCTCAAAGACTTGGACAAGACTGAGTGACTGAACTGAACTGAACTGAGGATGCATAATTATTATACAAAAAAGGCTATAGTGATTCAACTGAAGAAAATGAAACATGAGTTTCAAAAAGCTCAGGAAAGAAGAAGAAATAAAATAAAAGCCATTACAAAATTGAAAGACATAGTTTGTTGTCTGTGGAATGGTCATATATTTTATCATTCAAACTTGACCATGTTTTGGGCCCCATCAATAACATGCCAGGACCACAGGCATAAGTAGGGTCCTGGGCAAAGCAAGGACCCATGATTACTCATTATTCTGCCATTTCAGAGTTTCTATGAATATCTTCTTCTTTCTAAAACTGGTTTGCAGAGTTACTTCCTATGGGTGATTGAGTCTGTCTGTGGTCCATCTGATCTCTTGTTTTGCTTCCTTTCCTTTTGTTTTTTATTTTACACCAAGGAGACCAGTTTATTCATTGTATTCTGATGGATTTCCTTTCCCTGGGGATAGGTTGGTTTTTTTCTTCAAAGTTATCTTCTAACTGACCCTGAGTCTCTCACTGGGAAATGATGGTTGTCTGCATACCCTCCCCAGGGAAGAACTATGTGGGCCATGTTTATATACACACACACCTTCTCCCCTCCCCCCATAATTATATATTTATATACACACTTAAATAATTTTTTAGTTTCAAGCTTAGAGAAAAAATTCATACCCTTTATTGGAATTCCTATATCCTTTAACTTGAAAATACCAGTCATATTTTGCTCTGTTCACTTTAACATTCTTTCTTTCTCTGTATATATGCATATAATCTTTATATAAATATAACACCTCTCTCTATATATATCTTATCTTTTTATATCTATACCTAATACCTATTTGTCTACTTATGTATCGTCTGTCTTATGAGTAAATTGCTGATGTGGTATCCCTTTACCCTTAAGTATTTCATTGTGAATTTTCCAAGGACAAGAATATTCCCCTATATAACCACAGGACAGTTATCAAGATCAGGAAATTTAGGGACTTCACTGTGGGCTGGGGGTGGGGGTGAGCAAAGAATCTGCCTTGCAATGCAGGGGACTTGGTTTGGTTCCTGGTCTGGGAACTCAGATCCCACATGCCCTGGAGCTACTAAGCCCATGAGCTGCAACTACTGAACTACTATTCAAATCATTCCTTCTAAATTTGTTGGTTGACATTCTATTGAAGAATTTCTTTTTTTCTCTCTCTTATGTAGGTATGTAAATTTGTATGTATTGTGACTCAGATGGTAAAGAATCTGCCTGCAATGCAGGAGACCAAGATTCCATCCCTGGCTTGAGAGGACCCCCCTGGAGAAGGGAATGGCGACCCACTCCAATATTCTTGCCTGGAGAATTCTAGGGACGGAGGAGCCTGGAGGCCTGCAGTCCATGGGGTCACAAAGAGTTGGACACAATTGAATGACTGAGTGACATCCACATCATGTGTGTTTTAATAGTTTGGTGTGGACTCATGAATTGTTTTATTCAATGGATTAGAGTCTTTAGGGTGAGCTGAGTTCTGAGACGTAGGACTGGTGGGTGAAAAGGTAAATGCAAATCTGGTTGTATTACATATTGCCAAATTCCCGTCTGTAAGGGTTGGTCTAGCCTCCATATTCACCAGCAGTATGTGAGAGTGCCTGGTTTCCCTCAGCCTTGCCACCAGATTTACTCAAACCTTTTAATTGCAGCCAATGCAATGGGTGAGAAATGCTATCTCAGTGTAGTTTTAATTTTTATTTATTTTATTATGAGTTAAGTTGAACATATTTTCATGTATTTAAGAGATGTCTGTCTGTCCATCTATCTATCTAATGTAAATGTGATTTTAGGTCTTTCTCTCCCCTCATGCTTTGTTGTTTAGCTGTTTATTCTTTGCGACCCTTTGGACTGTAGCCCGCCAGGCTCCTCTGTCTATGGGATTTCCCAGGCAAGAATACTGGAGTGGGTTGCCATTTCCTTCTCCAGGGGATCTTCCTGACCCAGGGATCCAACCCGTGTCTCCTGCGTCTCCTGCATTGCCAGTGGATTCTTTACCTGCTGAGCCATCAGGGAAGCCCTTCTCCTCTCAATTTTTAAGAATCTTTTATCTTTTATGTGTGTTATAGATATTTCTATCAATTTATTTTGCTATAGTGTTTGTGAGTTTCTTTTTTTGCTCTGCAGAAGTTAAATTTTTGTTAACTTTTATGCAGTCAGATTTTCAAAAAATTTTTTATATTATATCTGGATTTTGAGTCATAGTTAGTCTTTCCCTACACTCCAGTTATAAAGGAATTTACTCATGTTTTCTTATACTGTTTACATGGTGTAATTTTTCACATTTAAATTGCTGGTCCATTTGAAGTTTATTCTTCTGTATAATGCAAAATATGTTTCTAATTCTATCTTTTTTCTGATTAACCCTCCGATAATCCCAGCACCATTTACTGAAAGGTCCATCTTTATCTCAGTGATCTGACACAACGCTTTTTTATAGATACTAATTTTAACTCCGGGAGTTGGTGATGGACAGGGAGGCCTGGCGTGCTGCGATTCATGGGGTCGCAAAGAGTAGGACACAACTGAGCGACTGAACTGAACTGAACTGAATTTTATATGTACTTGGTCTACTTCTGGATCTTTTATTCTATTCCATTGGTCTGTCTGTTCATGTGTCAGTATCACAGTGTTTTAGTTGTTTAGTTCAGTTCAGTCGCTCAGTCATGTCCGACTCTGTGATCCCATGGACTGCAGTACGCCAGGCCTCCCTGTCCATCACCAACTCCCGTAGTTTACTCAGACTCGTCCATTGAGTCAGTGATACCATCCAGCCATCTCATCCTCTGTCATCCCCTTCTTCTCCTGCCTTCAGTCTTTCCCAGCATCAGGATCTTTTCAAATGAGTCAGTTCTTCGCATCAGGTGGACAAAGTATTGGAGTTTCAGCTTCAGCATCAGTCCTTCCAAAGAACACCCAGGGCTGATCTCCTTTAGGATGGACTGGTTGGATCTCCTTGCACTCCAAGGGACTCTCAAGAGTGTTCTCCAACACCACAGTTCAAAAGCATCAATTCTTCGGTGCTCAGCCTTCTTTATGGTTCAACTCTCACATCCATACATGACTACTGGAAAAACCATAGCTTTGACTAGATGGACCTTTGTTGGCAAAGTAATGTCTCTGCTTTTTAATGTGTTGTCTAGGTTGGTCATAGCTTTTCTTCCAAGGAGTAAGCGTCTTTTAATTTCATGGCTGCAGTCACCATCTGCAGTAATTTTGGAGCAAGAAAAAATAAAGTCTCTCACTGTTTCCATTGTTTCCCCTTCTATTTGCCGTGAAGTGATGGGACCAGATGCTATGATGTTAGTTTTCTGAATGTTGATTTTTAGGCCAACTTTTTTCACTCTCCTCTTTCACTTTTGTCAAGAGGCTCTTTAGTTCTTCTTCACTTTCCTGCCATAAGGTTTTAATTGTAGAGGGTTTGTTTTATGTTTTAGTATCTGATATAGCTAGTCCCATCTCATAGCTTTTTTCCCCAGTTCCATAAAAATTGGTACTATTTTATTGAGATTGCACTGAGTTTATCAATTAACTAGCAAAAACAGATGTCTTTATGAAGTTGAATCATTCTGTCCAAGTGTAGGGGATGGCTTTCCATTTGTTCAAGTTTACTCTGGGTTTTTTCAGGAGTATTTTAAAGTTTTCCTCACATAAATTTTGCACATTTCTTGTAAACCTTATTTATATTTTATCTTTTTCCTTGCTACTAAGAGGGGCTTTTCTCTACCATTATATTCTTGAATTGGTTATCTTATATGTGTGTATGCTTAGTCACTTTAATCATGTCTCTTTTGGGACCCTATGGACTATAGCTGGCCAGACTCCTCTGTCCATGGAATTTTCCAGGCAAGAATACTGGAGTGGGTTACCATGCCCTCCTCCATGGGATCTTTCTGACCCAGGGATCAAACCTGTGTCTCCTGCATAGCAGATAGATTCTTTTCTTGTTGAGCCATTGGGGAAGTTCATATGTGTATTTAAAGACAATTAATATCTGTATATAATTTTATGTCCTACCTTACTGAATTTTAAAATTTATATATACATATATATTTGTATAAAGATTCTTATTTCAATAGCCTCTGAAAGTAGCCACATTCTTAGCTCTGTGAATATAATCAGCTCAAACCTAAGTCTGTATGTATAAATTATTTTTAGATACTGGTCCATGCATAACTTTTTTCTAATCTTTTGGAGTACACTTACCAAATGTAAAGTGGTTACTATACAATTCCATATAAAGTCCTCAAAAATCAGCTAAAAAATATGGAAAAATACTTATTAAGCTGTTGCAGTATATAAACACAGTGAGGCATGTGGGGATTACAAAAAAATAAAAAGACAAAGAAAAAAATGAAGACCTCAACTTGCCGAGAGTTTATCTAAGGAGATAAGATTTTCTCTCTCTCTTTCTCTTCACTTTCTATCTCCACATATATATAAACTTGCTTGGGAAGTCAAGGCATTATATAGAAGGAACTAAATGAGTCAGCTGTAAGACAGAAGGTCAGAGGAGGCAGTAGGAGAGGGGGGTTCATGGAAGAGGACCACTGTCAGGCCTAGTGGTAGGCATGGTATTCAGGGAATCCATAGTCTCAGGATAGCAGTTATGGAATGTGCCCGGATGGAGAAATTGCCCCCTGTCTCCCTCAAGTTCTTGTGGCTGGACTAATAATAAAATTGACATAAGACAGATGAATAGGAGAAAAAGAAACATTTTAATTCTTGCATGGGGGTCACATAGAAATGAGACCTAAGAAGTGGCCAAAGCAGGCAACTTTTATGCTTTTTAGAGAAACAATAAATTTGTGAGAAATTGACAGGACAAAGTAACTTAGGTTTGGGGTGCTTAGTTAGTGATAAGTCTAAACAGAATTTGAGGTTGGGGTAGTGATTTAAAGAAGTAACAAGTTTTGTTTATACAGGCTGCTAGCCCAGATTTCCTACCTCTGGTGATACCGTCAGATGCAGGGAGCACACCTTTCATGATAGACTTATTTCCTGCTTTCAAGGGAGACAGAGAGGACGGTCAAATGTCCCACTTGTAGTGGCCACTTCTTAAATAACTTGAACTCAAAATAATCAGTATTTGAGATGGCCTTCCCTGCCCCAACAAATGTGTGAGGCAAGGATTAAATAAAAGGTCAGTCCAAGGTGGCTTCATTTGGAGAGCTGTGTGTGGAAGTTCAAACTGGAAACCCAAACTAATGGTGGACAGTGGAGATCCTGTACCAGGTTAGAGATCCTGGACACCATTTCCCTTCCTCTTCCATCCCCTACCCTCATTAGCTTTGAAAAGCCCCATTTCCTTTATTATTATCACACAGAACATGATTTCTTTGATGCACACAATTTTTTTGATGCAAGTTGTCTCTTATTAGTTGGTAAATAGGGGAATGAAATAGGAATAACACATGGAAATTGTGTTGGTTTATGGGTGATTTTCCCTTTTTTTGATTAATGTTTGAAGTCATTTTCTCCCAGTTAAAAAGAAAACCTGATCACCTTATGAAGACCTCAGGAGAAAAACTAAAAATCTATAGAAGTGCCTTTCTTTAGTGCAAATAGTGGCTCATTTAGTGACTTCATGAACCTCTATTCCTTTCACTGTTGTAAGTCACCTGGCGTAGCTGCACGTGTAGAAGAGGCTGCAAAGACATTTCCTGTATATTAAAATAGTAAGTTAATGGAGAATGCTCTGCTCTGGATTATTCATACCTTTCATTTTTAATGAAAATGATCTCTTTAGACTCAAACACCCGCTAGGACCTATATTTCGAAGGAGGAAGCATGAACCTCATGGTTTAAGGCTGTAAAGAATTGACTATGTTCTAAGTGCAAATATCCTCAGAGGTGAACTATGTTTGTATTTCTATTAGGATTGTTATTATTTTCATTTTCACTAAGTCACTTCAGTTGTGTCTGACTCTGTGCGACCCCATAGACGGCAGCCAACCAGGCTCTGCTGTCCCTGCGATTCTCCAGGCAAGAACACTGGACTGGGTTGCCATTTCCTTCTCCAGTGTATGAAAGTGAAAAGTAAAAGTGAAGTCGCTCAGTCATGTCCGACTCTCCGCAACCCCATAGCTGAAGCCTACCAGGCTCCTCCGTCCATGGGATTTTCCAGGCAAGAGTACTAGAGTGGGTTGCCATTGCCTTCTCCATTTTCATTTTAGTCTCTGGTTAAAAGTTTTGAGTGGTGTGAACCACTTTTCTCATAAGCTATATTATTTTTTTAGTGCCTAATTTTGTAGAATGAAAAGATTTTTTAGGGAATTATTTTTACGAGGCAGCAAATTCTAATCTTTACCAAATATTTACACAATATAATTGACCCTGTGCAATAATCATATATTTTATTCCTCTTTTATGTGTATCCATAATACTATTTTAGTCTCAATAATAGTATACCTGTCTCTCAGTCATGTCCACCTCTTTGCGACCCCATGGACTATAGTCTGCCAGGATCCTCTGTCCATGGAATTCTCCAGGCAAAAATATTCCCTTCTCCAGAGGATCTTCGAACACAGGGATTGAACCTGGGTCTCCTGCACTGCAGGCAGATTTTTTACCGTCTGAGTCACAAGGGAAGACCATTTTAGTCTAGTCTTATCTAATTAATTTTACTTGTTGACTGTTTTGTTTCAAAAACGAGAATCAATGTAGATGAATAATCTGAGTTAGCATTTTTTAAAATTTCTTTTCAAGGTGTATATATTGGTCACACCAAAGCCAAGAGGCTAAAATAGGCCAAATGAAGTTGATGAAACCTGTAAGTACACTAGACAAAATCAGTTAGCTTCTGTTGGCAACACTTGGTGTTGGAGATAATAATTTGAAATAGATACGTTTGGGGTAAGGCTTGATATTTTTAATTTAGTACACCTAAGAAGAAGGGTATGAAAAATAATTTCAGTTTTTGTATTATATTAAATATATCCCATATTTATTCCTAAAGTAGTCAATGAAATTTTCTTCTTATTTAAAATATGGTTTTATGGTTACCAGGCAGTTGGGAAATCTAGCAATTAACTCAAGGATTATATAATCTATTGCTGTTTCAGAAATGCCTGTTTATACAAATCAAGAAGGATTTTCAGCAGCTTGAGCCTTCTTTTTCTTTTTAAGCTCGCAGAGTCAATGGTTAAAGGACAAAAATTCTAAATTGATTGAGTTACAAATGAATACGGTGTTAATTAAGCCAGGCCATTGTCTTTAAAGTGGAGTCAGTACATTGGAAGTCAGATTTCTCTTGCTGTTTAGTCAAGCTGCCTAAGGCTGCAAATGCTTCCTTATTAGGTTACTGGCATTGGGGAGATGTCATTGTTTGCTGCTGTAGCCAGGCTTTCTGTTAAAAATCACAGCATGAGGCTTAAACTGCTGCAACCATTATCCAGTGCTAACATGTCACTAAAGGTCTGCTAATAGAACAAGAGGAAAAATATCAATCTTTAATTTTAGAACAGCTGAGTAACCTGTAGCACCTGTTCATTTTCTCTCATCAACCCACTTAAAACAAGACTAGAGTGATCCTTTGATGGGCAGGCAGTGAGATCCTAATACCAGTTTTTTTTCTCTCTTTTCTTATCAGAGGAAAATGTAAAATTTAAGTAAGGCTGAAGCAAAGGAAAAAGAAACTATAAGTAATTTTTGCTTAAAATTAAGTAAAAAGATGAGCTGCTATAATCCAAGAATGATGAAGTTTTTATAAAATTTTTTTTAAAGGATCGTTTCCTTTACTTTTCTGAAATGCATTTTGTAGATAAAAGCTAATCAATGAGGACATGTTACAGTGGTCAGAAGCATTTTTTCTGTAGAGAGTAGAAACTTTCAGGCTGTAAATAACAACCAACTTATATTTACCTATTGAAATATAATAAACATAATTAGAACTTCAAAGCTGTTAGCTTTCCCTGATGCAGAGCTCAAGGCTCCATCACAGTATGGGGCAAAATTAAGGAAGGCTTTGTGGTTTGCACTTTTGAAGAGGTGAAAGCAAAGTATGGCTTCTGCAAACCCCCTTTAGCAATACGAGTTTCAAGACATTTCCAGTGAACAAACTCATAGTTACAAAAGGGAAAAGGTGGGGAGGGATTAATTAGGAGTTTAGGATTAACAGATGCACACTGCTGTATATAAAATAAATAACTGACAAGGACCTACTGTATAGCACAGGGAACTATATTCAATATTTTATAATAACCTATCATGGAAAAGAATCTAGAAAAGAATATGTGTGTGTGTGTGTGTGTGTGTGTATAGCTCAATCACTTTGCTGTAGACCTGAAACAAACGCAACATTGTAAATCAACTGTATTTTCAATAATAAGAAAAAAAAAACAGACAAAATATTTTCAGTGATGCTAGAATAAGTACTGCATACTTAGAAAGTAAACACATAATAATAAAAGCAACATACACTTTAGTAAACCTTTACAGTCTCAGGGTATATCCATCTTTTATTTAGCTAAATTAGAAAGTAAATCACTATTAAGAACTAGTCACTTAATTGGGTATTGAGAACATTAAGATGAGTGATAATACATGTACCCTTCACTCTGTCATGAAACTTTGATCTGTTATTGATCCTCTCTACAAAACCTTTTGTGTAGAACTAGTGCACATATAGTTTTTGTTTGATTGATTTTGTTTTCTTTTTTTCGGCAAGAGAAGAAATTGTGATACAGGGAGGTTGTGACTTGCCTAAGGTCACAAGATAAGTGGCAGAAGAAGGATTAAAAGAATCTAGTATTCTAATTTCTAGTCCAGGGCATTTTTGAAAAACTTATCAAGATGAAGGGACTAGAGGGAGGATGGAATTATAAAGGCACAGTTTTAATGGATACCTTGTGGAATAATAGAGCATTTGATTCAAAAATTAACTGTAATGAGGAAAGTCTAGAAACTAGATATATTTTAAGTATCTTCAAAAGGATATGTCGGTAAAATAACAAATTGCACCTTTTACATATGTAAAGAATTATCTTATGCATGTAATGTTCACTGACATCTAATCATATTCTTACAGATTTGCCTATTGAAAACACAGACTGCTAGGACACACACACACACACACACACCCCTATACACACAGCCCCCATACACCTTTGACCAGCTTCATATCTGAGATCTGACATTTAGCCCTAAAATCTCCTTAGCCCAAAGCTGCTGTTGTCCTTGTACCAGGCATTCCAACTTTGAGCATTTTCTTCGTGGTCACTTGTGTGCCACATCTGTCCTGAGGTCTACATCAGAGCAGGCTCAGCCTCATTCTGCCACGACCATTTCCATCATCACAAGTACTTGATCTGTTTCACGTTTTATGGAATCGATAAATCTCATCCCTAAAGAGTCCAGCAGGCCTTTGATTCCTGACCTGACATTTGCTAATGCTATTCCTGATGACCTGCCACTACGGATCTGCAGCACTGCGCTCTGTGTTTGACAACACTCATAATATGAATCAATATTCAGCATTCAGTAAGTGAGCTGGGGAGTCATTTCAGTGCTGCAAAAGGCAGCATTGCCCCTGGGCAGCTGTCAGAAATGGGTAGTTATTAATAGCCCTCTCTTTTCACTTAGCATAGTCAGTAGGGGTCAGGCATGAAATGATTTAATCAGTTTATGATATCTGTGACAGAGAGCACTTAAAATGTAATCACAAAATTTAGGTAGAAGTGTCCCTGGGCTGTTGTCATGTTTTTCTCACTTAATTTTCCCTAATGCTGATGCAGTGCAGTGCACACTGAGACTGACCAGACCCCAGAATGACACATCACTTGGTGTTGGTTTCATGTCTCCTTCTGTAAACTTGTCTTTTTTGTGGGATTTTTCACTTTAAAATATAGACTGTAAATCCCTGAGGGTACATGTGAATAAGTCTCTTGGGTTGTTTGCCTGGCTCTGCAAAATGTATCTAGTGTTGAGGGGCCTTGGGAGTGGAGAAAAGAGAACTTCATTGGGCGGAAGAGACTCAAGCTCATAAGCCTCTCCCTGGTCCCCAAAGAAAAGAATACTAGAAATAAGAGAACTTTTTTTTTTTCATTTCACATATGATAATTTACATGTTTCAGTGCCATTCTCCCATATCATCCTGTTCTCGCCCTTTCCCACAGAGTCCAAAAGACTGTTCTATACATCTGTGTCTCTTTTGTGTCTTGCTTACAGGGTTATCATTACCATCTTTCCAAATTCCATATATATGCGTTAGTATACTGTATTGGTGTTTTTCTTTCTGACTTACTTCACTCTGTATAATAGGCTCCAGTTTCATCCACCTCATTAGAACTGATTCAAATGAATTCTTTTTAATGGCTGAGTAATACTCCATTGTGTATATGTACCACAGCTTTCTTATCCATTCATCTGCTGATGGACATCTAGGTTGCTTCCATGTCCTGGCTATTATAAACAGTGCTGCGATGAACATTGGGGTACACGTGTCTCTTTCAATTCAGGTTTCCTCAGTGTGTATGCCCAACAGTGGGATTGCTGGGTCATATGGCAGTTCTATTTCCAGTTTTTAAGGAATCTCCACACTGTTCTCTATAGTGGCTGTACTAGTTTGCATTTGCACCAACAGTGTAAGAGGGTTCTCTTTTCTCCGCACTCTCCAGCATTTATTGCTTGTAGACTTTTGGATAGCAGCCATTCTGACTGGCATGAAATGGTACCTCATTGTGGTTTTGATTTGCATTTCTCTGATAATGATTGATGTTGAGCATCTTTTCATGTGTTTGTTAGCCATCTGTATGTCTTCTTTGGAGAAATGTCTGTTTAGTTCTTTGGCCCATTTTTTGATTGGGTCCTTTATTTTTCTGGAATTGAGCTGCAGGAGTTGCTTGTATATTTTTGAGATTAATTCTTTGTCCATTGCTTTGTTTGCTATTATTTTCTCCCATTCTGAAGGCTGTCTTTTCACCTTGCTTATAGTTTCCTTTGTTGTGCAGAAGCTTTTAATTTTAACCAGGTCCCATTTATTTATTTTTGCTTTTGAAATAAGAGAACATTATCCAGGTAAAAAACTTCTACTCCAGTATCAGTAATCCTAGGCAGCCACTTGAAAAGTAACTCTACAGAAGAATAAAAGCTAACTAGACTGGTGATTTTGGAGGATCATGCCTCAGTAGGGATTGATCAAGTTGGGAATTCAAAGTTCAAGTAAAAAAAATAGGAGGGATGAAACCTAGAGTCAGTGAAAGATGAATCTAAACTTAAAAGACTATGAAAGAAATCATTACAAGTTAACTGTACATAGAACAAGATTGGAACAGTGGTTGGGGCTCAGAAAGAAAGACCTAGATTTCAAATCCCATCTTGTGCCTTAATTTCCTCATTAGAAATAATATCCATTTCATAAGTTGAGTATGAGAATTGTGTAAGAACTTACGTGAAGTGTCTGGAACACAGGAGATGTTCAAATGTTATCACTGCCCCTTCTCTCTTTCCTTATCTATCAAGGCCTAATTTGATTAACCATGATACAGTCAGGCAGACGGTGTGGAGCTGAAGCTCAGGTGTAAAGGGATCATCACCATGGCCATCCCTGAATCATCCCTCTTGCAACATTGTCCTTGCCACTAGCATGCTTGGCCATCAGAGGAACACTGGGCACTGTTAACATTCTAATGGAGAAGTGGGAAAAAGCCTTAGCTCAGGCTTTTTTTTTTTAACAAACTTAGGGAAATGGAAGAAAGAAGCATAGAGATATGATAGGTTTAGATTTATAATTCTAGTATTAATTAATGTTTGCCCCCAACTGGGCTTTGTTCTTTCAGCAGATCCTTACTTAGCACTCAATTATGTGCTTTGTGTGTTCTCACAGAGCCAGTTCCAGGTTCCTTCCTGCCTCATTCCTGACTCTGTTGTAGATCATAGAATGAATGTTAGACAGATGCATGTACTGCTAGTCAAAATCTAGAGTTCTTTGTGAATGTAAAGCCTTGAAAACGTTGCCATTGTTCAAGAACCCCTTCTCTCTAAGTGCTTTGGTTTGCACTGGTTCTTTCCCTGTGTTTCTAAACCAGGATGCCATGGTCTCACCTGAAACCATGAGCCCTGATAGCAGGTTTCTCCTGTGGTAGGCAGAATTCTAAAAAGCCCTCATGATTCCTGGCCCTTGGTGTACACATACGTTTTCTCAGGTATTCAAACACTACTCTAGATGTTGCTGTGGAAGGATTTTGCACTCATAATTAAAGTTCCAAATCAGTTGACCTTCAGGCAGGGAAATAATCTCTGTGGACTTTGACCCTTTAAATCTGGATCTAGAGGCAAGAGAAAGGAAATCAGAAATTGAAAGCCTGAGAAGGATTTGCTAACTTTAAGAAACCAAGTGATGATGGAAGAAACTACATGGCAAGGAGAGTAGGAGAGCATTCCCTGGGTGATAGCCAGCAAGGAGTAGGGAATCTCTGTCCTACAACCACAAGGAGCTGAATTTGACCAATAAGAATGAGCTTGGACGTGGATTCTTCTCCAGAGCTTCCAAATGAGAAAATGTGGTCATTACCTCTATTTCATCCTGGGATACCTTGAACAAACAACCCATCCACATCGTGCCAGACTTCTGACCCATGGTGCTATGAACTAAACAATGGGTGCTGTTTTAAGCTGCTAAATTTGTGGTAATTTGTTATACAGTAATCAAAAACTAATCCATCTTCTCTGTTTGGCTCTTGCCTGTTCCACATTCACTTCCTCCTATATCAGAAGAAAGCATCATCTCCTTTCTCTGTGTTTGCATTTGTGTCCATTTCAGGGTCATCCATTGAGTTCTTTCTGTTGGAGGAAAACGTTCTCAGTTCACTTGCAAAAAGAGATGCTTGTGATCTTCCAAAGCTAGTGAATGACTGAGGCTTTCTTAGTTTACTGGCTCTGTCCACTTCTTTGGATTCTGTTTGGTGACTAATCACTCAGGCACCCCCTCCAGGGGAGTACTCTGCAAGAGTACCTTGATTATACTTATATAATCCCACAAACACTGAAAATGTATATTGAGTGGCAAATATAATTCATCCCTAAGGGAAGAGAAGAATCCTTCCTGCACAGCAGGAAGGCTCAGTTTTTTCTTGTCAAGCCACCTGCCACAACCTCTTCAACTACACATGTATTTTAAAAAACATTTCTTGCCAGAGAACCATTATCCTTTTGTTTGTTGGCTTATCTTAAGAACCGCTAAAGCCTCAAACCCCACTTGCCTTCATCCTATGTGATGTCCGCCAACTCCACTCTATCCTGGGCTCTCTCTCATCTTAGGACAGAATGGGTCTTCTTCAGCTTTTTGAACGTTGGTCATATATTTTTGTCCCAGACTCAGCTCCATCGTGTTAAAAGTCATGGTGTTATATAGAAAGCATCTTTACTTCATCCTTTTCCTGTTCAGCATTGGCTTTACATTCTAGGATTTTTAAAATATGAGAGATTCATTCCCATAGACTTGACATGGCAGTAATGTTAAAATGTGGGAAGGGAATGGGAAAGGGAGCTACCAGGAGAAGGAGTGTGTGTAGAGGGGAGACATATTCACAGAACTGCTTTGCTAAAAAGACAATCCAGAGATCAAATTGCCAACATATGTTGGATCATCAAAAAAGCAAGAGAGTTCCAGAAAAACATCTACTTCTGCTTGATTGACTATGTGAAAGCCTTTGACTGTGTGGATCAAAACAAACTGTGGAAAATTTTTAAAAAGAGATGGGAATACCAGACCACCTGGCCTGCCTCCTGAGAAATCTATATGCAGGTCAAGAAGCAACAGTTAGAACTGGACATGGAACAATAGACTGGTTCCAAATCGGGAAAGGAGTACATCAAAGCTGTATATTGTCACCCTGATTATTTAGCTTCTATCCAGAGCACATCATGAGAAATGCCAGGCTGGATGAAGCACAAGCTGGAATCACGATTGCCAGGAGAAATATCAATAACCTCAGATATGCAGATGACACCACCCTTATGGCAGAGAACGAAGAAGAACTAAAGAGCCTCTTGATGAAAGTGAAAGAGGAGAGTAAAAAAGTTGGCTTAAAGCTTAACATTCAGAAAACTAAGATCATGGCATGTGGTCCTATCACTTCATGGCAAATAGATGGGGAAACAGTGGGAACAGTGACAGAATTTATTTTTGGGGCTCCAAAATCACTGTAGATGGGGCCTGCAGCCATGAAATTAAAAGACACTTGTTCCTTGGAAGAAAAGTTATGACCAACCTAGACAGCATATTAAAAAGCAGAGACATTACTTTGCCAACAAAGGTCCATCTAGTCAAAGCTATATTTTTTCCAGTAGTCATGTATGGATGTGAGAGCTGGACCATAAGGAAGGCTGAGTGCCAAGGAGTTGATGCTTTTGAACTGTGGTGTTGGAGAAGACTCTTGAGAGTCCCTTGGACAGCAAGGAGATCCAACCAGTCCATCCTAAAGGAAATCAGTCTTGAATATTCATTGGAAGAACTGATGCTGAAGCTGAAGCTCCAGTATTTTGACCACCTGCTTCAAAGAACTGACTCATTGGAAAAGAGCCTGATGCTGGGAAAGATTTAAGGTGGGAGGAGAAGAGGACGACAGAGGATGAGATGTTTGGATGGCATCACGGACTCAATGGACATGGGTTTGAGCAAGCTCCAGGAGTTGGTGATGGATAGGGAGGCTTGGCGTGCTGCAGTCCATGGGGTTGCAAAAAGTCAAACGTGACTGAGCGACTGAACTGAACTGAAAGAGACAATGTCAGCAGCAAAGCATCAGCATATATGTTTTTAAGACTGACAACCATTTAAGAGTATATTTACATATAAAATGCAATATGAAGATTTTGTATATGATGATAAATTATTTACATAAATTATGGACTGTGTGCTATGACATTAACCTTAAGTTAGGCTCTTGGGGAGGCAATGAACCGGGAACACCACTCTAAATTTAGTGAACATCCATCATCTCATACAGATACAAAATAAAAGAAAAAATATTTTCTCTTGTGATGAGAACTCAAAATTTACTCTCTTAAAAGCTTTCATATGTAACACACAGCAGTGTTAATTATATTTACTGTATTGTACATTATATCCCTGCTACTTATTTGTCTTATATTAATAACTGGAAATTTGTATCTCTTGACTTCCTTTATCCAATTCCAACCCCCCCACCCCGCCCCAAATCTGATCTCTTCTTCTATGAGTTTGTTTGTTTTTGAGGTAAAACTCCTCGAATCTTTTTTTCTACCTCCATGTGGTGTGTATAGAAAGAAGTCGTTACCAAATAATATCTTTCGAGTGTCTATTCACCATCTTCTGAACCAAAGAAGTTCTCTAAAAGCTTGCAATGTCTGGATGAGTTGAGTTCCATGGTTCCCTCTTTTCCACTTGTCTTCTAATTTGGGATTAAGGCAGTGATGTATTACCTCATACTTTGATTAAAGATACACATGAGGACCATTGCACAATATAAAGGAAACTGTGGCTCTCATATGTATATTCTCTGCATGTCTTCACAAGGACTGCCAAGAATGGGACTTGGGGCTAGAGTTTTAAACTACCCATCAGTGAACGTCCATCTACTTGAATTCCTGTACACAGTCTATGCCAACTTGCAAGACCTGGAAGTCAATTGTTTTTAAAGCTGTTTCTTCAGTATTTTATTTTTGTAAAAAACTATTTGTTCCAATGTACACTCAGTGAATAGTTCATTCAATATCCATCTATTTCACTCAGCTGCACAATTCCAGGTGTTCCAGAGTTTGGGGTAGGGTACATGGTAGTAATCTAATCACAAGATTACTTAATAGAGCAGAAGCCCACGTCTGCAGCATCTTCATTCTCTCTCTGAGATTGCTGAGACAAAGAACTGGATGCAGGGGCCTCATGCTGTCCAGTGGGTGGGCATGCCTTATATGTCACATTGATTGAATTCATAAATGTATTTCAGAAACCTGAACATGAAGACCTTAAATTTCTGTTGTCCAGGTGACTCTAAGCAGATGGTTAAGCATAAGTTTGGAAGAGTTGGAAGTTCTGAAGGGAATTGTATATGTTGCCCTTTGTATTCCTCTGGACATTACTGATGGGCCTTGAAGCTCCCTGGAGTTTTGTGCATAAGAAAGAAAGATGTCAAATTTGCCTTCTTGAGTAGTTTATCAGGCTCACCTGTGATATGTATTTAACATTGAGCTGCAAGAAAGAGTTCCCCAAAAAAAGATGCTGGAACATAGCCAGTCCATTAGCATCGAGGCCGTGCTTTCTTCAGAACATCCTGGCTGGGCTCTAAACCAAAGAATGCTTTTTAAATGAGAGCAGTGGAAAAGGTTTGTCAAAATTTTGTGTCACTCTAGGTGAATTTGTGTGGAAGAATCGAGATCAGCAGCAGCATGGTAAACTTTGGGACATCACAGTTAGGCACTGTGCTAAGTGCTTTTGCAGGTTATTTCATTTGATCTTCATAACAGCCCTGGGAATTGCATGATATTATTCCTGTTTTACATAAGAGAAAACTGAGGCCTAGAAATGATCTACCTTCATACAGGTATGAATAACTTTCCTTAATACTATGTTGTCATTGATATCAGAACCAGTTTAACTTAAGACAAAGTGCAATATATGTTTGTAATGTGTTGTGGATATATGTTTACAGTGACACACATTGGAATTTTGCCTATAGTCATTACTACTTAAGAATATTTTTAATAAAATTCAGAAGAGGAACTTTTGAAAAAACCTCATTTTACTCCTGGCTTTCTCATTGGCAAGCATGCAAACTGAGCCAAGACACTTATCTATCTTACCTTGCCATTCCTCTCTAGAGATGGGAGATTTTAGTTGGTGAGTTTTACAGTCCATAGCAACTCTAAAATTTTGTACAGGAACTTCTCTGGTGGTCCAGTGAGTAAGACTCCTCTCTCCCAAAGCAGTGGGCCCAGGGTTTGACACCTGGTTGAGGAATTAGATCCTACATGCATGCTGCATGCCCCAGTGAAGATCCCACCAGCTGCAGCTAGACCCAGTGCAGCCTAAATAAATATTAAAATAAATAAATAAAACTTTGTGCCATCGGGTCATTCCACATAAAATACTATAGCAGTGCTTAGAATCAGATATGAGGTCCAAAACAGCTACTCACCTTCATAGCTTCCATTTATCAAGCACTTGCTATGTTTCAGGAACCATGCTAAGCAGTTTAATTACATACACATCTTATTTAATTCTCATAACTGCCCTGCTAATATTATTTCGTTTTATAAATGAGGAAACTGAGACACAGAGAAGCTAAGTACTTTGTCCAGAGTCATGTAGTGTGTGATGATAAAGCTGCATGAAAGCTGGTGTAGTTGACAGTAGAGCCTGCCTCTTAACCACTGGGCTACATTGCCTCCTGTTATTCAGTCTTAGGGGCTTCCCTTGTGGCTGAGCTGGTAAAGAATCCTCCTGCAATGCAGGAGACCTAGGTTTGATCCCTGGGTTGGGAAGATCCCCTGGAAAGGCTACCCACTCCAATATTCTGGCCTGGAGCATTCCATGGACTGTATAGTCCATGGGGTTGCAAGGAGTTGGACATGACTGAGCAACTTTCACTTTCATTCAGTCTTAGGCATATGATAAGTTTATATGTTTATGGAATTTAGGCAGGACATTTCTCCCTGATGGTCATTAGATAAATCTGTAATGATTTTAGAAGAGATAAATATTTTAAAAAGAATAGAAGAGTTGGAAAGAAAGTAAGAGAAGACTCTTCTTTTTAGGTACAGTTTCTAGTATAAGGAATATTAATGTGTTATCCATGTTGGTAATGGTAATATTGATGCTGAGCTTAAACTGTTGTTGTAGCTGTCTTAAATCTTCAGCTTTATTTGTGTTTATGTAACTGGGAATGATGACTTTCCATTCATTATTCCTCTGGATAGTACTAAGTATGGACTCCATGATGTCTTCCATCCAGTTTCTGTGCATGTAGCAGACAAGGCATCTTTAGGATGACCATATAATTTCTCATTCTAATAGGGACACTCAAGGAAGTGAAAGAGGGTACTATTAATAACTGTGCTGTTAATAGAACAATAGCATGGACAAGGACACCAAGTTGTGTGGCTACCCTGGGCTTATGAAATAGATTTGTGGTTCTTATTCTGGTTGACAGGACAGAGGTTTTCAGATATTAGCCTGAAATACAAAATTATCTTTTGGACTTATTAAAATTTAGTAACTCTGCATGTCAGACATTTGTTGGGCAACATACACCTGCCAAATTCTACTTGACATGTGGCAAAATGGTGCTTAGAAAAGAGTTCAAAGTCAGAATATTCCCTCATCACAGAAATTAAGTAAAAGACATGTGCTATGATTTAGTTTCATGGCACATCTAAATCTTTTGTTGAAAATCCATAACATCTTCAGCAATAGCCCATGCTATTCAAGTACCTGTAATTGACCAAGACACTGCTGGCTGGCTGTTGACTGTTGGCTATTGACCTGGAAGGTCATGTGTAGATAGCATGAGACCCTTCCTCATTTGATACTTTTTTCTCTCATTTAAGTGCTGTAATTCTGGGGTAACTGTCTGTAAATACTCCCAAGGAAAGGCAAGTTGACTTTTAACCTCTGTCATGTATCATTTTATCTGTTAAAAAGACACAGCATCCTTTTGTTCAGGGTATGACTCAATTTTTTGTTGTTGTTGTGAGAAATGTGCTTTCATGATATTTCTTCTCTGTGACCTACCAGAGTTGGATGCTAAGGTATTCAACAGTTGTATCCTTTCTCTCTCTATTCTAATGAATGACAGCAATTATTCTCACAGCTCTGATAGCTTCTAATTGTAATTTTATTCTAAAATAAAAAGAATAATTTACCAAATGAAGATATTTTAGTGATTTTAAGACATCTGTCTTTCAAAATACTTTCATTTAGTAGTATTTTGGTTACCTTCTTGTTTGGTTGGGTATTCTGGTACTATAAAACACAAAATTTTAAAAATAGGTTCTAGGAATTAATATTAAGTGACTTGCAAATAAAGTAGTATGGAAGTGTGGAAGAGCTTAAGAAAAGGATACTTGTTTAAGTTTTAGAAAGATTTGCATATACATTGTGACCTTTTTTGCTACTTTATTCATTCATTGAACAAATATCTAGTCTCTCTATACTCAGCAGCAGTTACTGGGATAACCATTACACATTCAAAATGAATATAATTTATGACTTCAAGACACTGTTTCATGGGTGAGAGGGACATTAGGGTAGGAAAATCCAGTAGTTAGTCAAGGCACTATGATAGAGGTATGCACTGAATATTGTAGGAGCACAAACGTCTTCTTGGTGGTTAAGTGGAAACTTGACCTAGAACACCAGGGTTGAATCCTGACTTTGCCACTGTTGGCTGTGTGGTCTTAGACAGATCACTTGACCTTTTTGTGCTTTGTTTTTTCATCTATAAAATGAGGGTAAAAATGAGTTAATATTCATAAAGCCCTTGAAACAATGCCTGGTACATAGCAAGTGCAGTATTATGGTCTGTTAAATAAGATAAGAAAAACAGAAGAAATGAGTAGAAATTAACCAGATGAAGGCAGTTTTGTTTGGAGTGGGTGTCGGGGAGATAGTTAAGTTTGAGCAAAGGAAACTGCATATGTAAAATTACTTGACAAGAATGGTCATGGAACTGCCTAAAGAGTGGAGAGGAAGGGGTGGCAATGAGAGAACAAACTAGAGAGGTAAGCATGAACACAGTCTTGTATAAAAACATAGCAATGATTCACATTTTAAGATTCATGTTTTTACAGTATTTCCATACAAGATAGATAGGGAAAGAGGTTAGTCCAGAGGCAGGGAGACCTTAGAGGCTATTGACATAGTTCAGATAAAAATCACTGAGACCTTAAACAAAGGGTATTGGTAGTGCAGACGGAGAGGAAAGGGACTGATTAGAGAATGCTTTTGAAAGAGTTGTCAGGATTTGGTGACTATTTGAATGTGTGGGATAAGGCATGAGGGGAAATCAGGTGAGACTCCTAGATCTCTGGCTTGTTTGACTGGTAACACTGAAGCAGAGACTATAGGAGACAAGAACAAGTTAGGACAGGGTGGGATGGGAGGGTGAGTTTCAATTTATGTATATTGAGTATGTGGAGTCTGTGGGCCAGTTAGAAAGGCTGCCCCAGTAGGTCCTTGGCTGTTCAGAAGGTCTGGGGGTCAAAAGAAAACTCAAAGCTGGAGAAATGTATTTGGGAGTCTTCTTCAATTATGCATGTGCATGAAAGCCACAAGAATGGGTGAGGTTACATTAAGAAGAAGAATAAAGAACAAAATAAAGCTTAGGATAGATTTCTGGTGATCACTAATTTGAAGGGTGGATAGTCACATAAAAACCTGGGAAATAGACTGAAAAGTAATGCCCAAAGAGGAGGATAACTGGGAGAAGTTGTCATAGAAACGAAGAGGGGAGAAACTTTCAGGAGGGAGAGAGTGGTCAACCATGTCAAATCCTGCAGAGATGTTGGGTGGGATGGAGACAGAAAAGTGTCCATTGAATTTAGCAACAAAGAGGTCATTATTGATTTTGGCCAGAGAGGTTTCCAGGGGTAATAAGGACTGGCAGCCAGATTGCAGTGGGTTGAGGAGTGAATGGGAGGAGAGGAAGTCTGATTTGTCTGTAAAGGAAAATCAAGACGTGGAGCAGCAGAAAGGGGGAGTGTAGAGTTATAGCTGTCTGAGTCATAAGTGGCATCTTCATTGCAAAGTGAAAAGCCATTAAAAGGTAGATAGAAGTTAGGAGGATGTCATATTATTTCAGGGAGAAAATATACAGAAAATATCCACCCTACCTCATTCCCATGAGTGCAACAGCATGCCAAAATTTGTCATTTTTACTCTTGCCTATGCAGTTTGTTTCTTCTCTTTTTACTGAGAAAATGCTTTCTTTGTTATTTTTCCTAGATATCAGACTCATTCGTAATTAATGGAATGTGGTTTGCATGTATGATTTGTCACAAAAGAGTCCAGTGGAAATTATAATGGTAATAACTGCTGCTTTTTTTTTTTTGGCATTACTTCAATTGTATTCAGAGCTCTGTTACAGAACAGCATTGAAAGGAAGCATTAGGAATGTTTTCTGTTTGTTTGTAGGGGTGAGGGGCTGTGTTTAATGCTAGCCTATTCCCTCATTTAAGGAAATAAGATTAACCTGTGAAACAAAGAGGCCGCAACACTGAACTATGTTTCATGAAGCATTGAATTTTGTGGTTCTGTGGGGTCAATCCTTTTGTGTCTTTAGGCATCCTTTTTTGAAGAAGGAGAATATTAATGGATGGTCTGATGATACTGCTCCTGACTTGGAGCTGACTTGCTGGAATACCTTAATCAAGTTACTTTATTTCTACCTTTCCTCTCTTCCTCCCTCTCTCTCTCTCTGTCTTCATCTGTGTGTAAAATAGAAACAGTTAACAATAATCTCTTTAGAAAAGATTTGGGGGGAGAACAGTTTTTCTAATAACTCAAAGAATGGCTGCAGACTTCCCTTGTGGTCCAGTGGCTAAGACTCTCCACTCCCAATGAGCAGGGGGCCCAGATCCCATCCCTGGTCAGGGAGCTAAATTCCACAAGCCACAACTAAGAGTTAGCATGCAACAACTAAAGATCTTGCATGCCACAACTAAGACCTGGCACAGCCAAATAAATTTAAAAAAAAAAAAAGAAGAATGATTGGTACCATATTTAAGTCACTGTCCATTTGCTTGTTACCAGCAGATGATCACTTTTTGTGGAGAGAGGACTTTTTTCAAGGGACTTTTTTTTCAGGTTTTTCTGTTCCATATTGCTATTTTTAAATGATAAGGGATAGGCAGATATCCCTTTTATTTAATGTATAAGAACATATTAAGGCAAACTAATAATGTATTAAGGGATAGTTGGAAGTTTCATATTAGCTATTGCTCTCTGCTTTATATCAACTTAGGTTGCCGTCTCCCACCCACCCCTACCACACATCAGTCAATTTAAAATACCTGTTAGCAGGACCTAACTAACATTAAAAGAAGACTCTTGTGATGACTTTCTCCTTGAGATGATCAACTGCAGTGGTGTTGTCAGGTTTCTTTCCGAGTTCTTTTGCACTGTCACAGCTTCCTGGGTGCTGCCTAAGTGTAAACCTTGGGATGGGCCAATGTACACAAACAGAAGGTTCTAGGGAATGCTTATGTCTTCCATTGTAGCCTCAAAAGATGTTCTAAGGCAAAAGTCCACCTTCAGTAGACAGGGTTCAGAGAGACTCATTAATTATCAGTATCTACAACAGATGATTCTTCAAAGGCTTCAAACTATGAAAGCCATCCAACTTGCAAGTTGTTGGATTACAGCACAGTATAGCAATGGCAGAGAATCATGACATGATCATTTTGGAAGGAATTGGACAGTCACTTAGTGTAGCTTCCCCCCTCTGCAGGAACTCCTTCTATAAACATCTTGACAGATTTGTGAGCATTTTCACTAGTAGGACATGCCCATGGTTAAACTGGTGCAGGTGTGAGGAAGTAGTCCCCAGAATGAGCCCAGTTATACCTCTCTGTTATAATATATACTCTGTCCTGCTCTCTAGGGCCCCACCCAATTATCATGAGTGTCCTTTAGGTATTTGATTATAGCTCTCATGACTTTTCTATTTCTTCAAACGGAGAAATTCTATTTTGCACAAAATGTAATTTTTTAATGCAATCTTCATCTTTACACCCTCTACCCTGCCAAACCTCTTATCCCTTTGAAAGATATGTCTGGCACAAGGTCCAGTATAGAAGACTGTTGCATCTGTGCATCTGGACCCTCCATCTACCTACTGAAGCCTAGTTGAGGAGTAGGTGAGAGTATAGCACAGTGCCTGAAATAATTTGTTGAACTAGAATTACAAATTGGATCATGATAAAGCACATTATAGATACTGAGAATCATCTGCTTTTTCATCGGAACTGCCAGCAAGCTGTCTTCTCTAATTTATACCTGATATTTAATTTTTTTGTTTTAAGATAAATAAGTTTCTTTACATTTCTACCTGCTGAATTTTATTTGAATTTCAATTTTTTGGTTTCAACTCATTTGTATGCCAATCAAAATCAATTCAAATTTTTATTCATCACCCAGATTATTAACTAACCTTCCTGCTTTGGGCAATTGGAAAAGTAGTCTGAAAACTTGAAGTCCCTTTTCAAGTTGTTGATAAATTTTTTGAATAGGCTAGATCTAGACACACAATTCTGGGAGTTTTCATCAACTACCTTGGGTTGGTTGTTCTTAATCTTATTCATGAGGCTTAGTTAAATGCCTTCTTGAAATCAAGAGATGCGCTGGCATTCTGCTAATGGCGGCCTGATTGATCTGTCAAATAAGAAAAAAAGATAGTTTGGCATACTTTCATTTATTAATATCTATAATTTGGGGCCTCCTTTGGCTACAGTGTTACCTAATACACCTTTTAAAAGAATCTGAACATCAACTGTGTACATTTCCATTCTCCTGGTACTTTCTCTGTTCTTTGGGATGTCTTAAAGTTCCTAAAATTGATTCTGCACATTTGCCCTTGGATTCTTTCAATTCCCTTGGATGTAGTTAGTCTCAACTTGCAAACTTAAATTCATTTGAAATGATTTTATGCTGTTTTCTTACTAACATGTCTTAGATGGGGTGTTGAGTCGGTTTTTTGATTCTTATTCTACCTTTTCCAGAGAGAAAATTTTTCAAAAAAGGAATTAATAAGTATACTGCCTTCTTCCTGTCTCCTGTAATTATTATTATTATTCTTATTATCCATGGCATGCCCTGGACACTGTTCCATAACATTCTTGCATTCTTGTTTCTCTTTTTGTTCCAAATAACCTTTTGCAATCCTTATCACTTTTTTATTTCTTCTTACAAGCTTCAGCATCCTGGAATTTAGCCTTTCTGATACCATGTTTTACAAGTTCCCACCAACTTTCCAGCATAAGTCTGGTGAGATGAAGCTCTTCATCACTACTACATCTACAAATTGTCAATTTCATATCTAGATTTAGAAATGGATCATCTTAATTCTCCGTCTGACTGGTGGTTTATAGTGTATACACTCTCATAAGATATCATTACTATGTTCTTACTGTTTTCTTTATTCTCTCCTACTGGATTAGATTTTTATGTAGATGAGTATGTTTTTAACATACAATTTAATTTTATTCATCTCTATGAATTGGTATATAAGTCAGGGTTCTCCAGAGAAACAACCAATAGGAAATACATATATATATATATATATATATTCACGTGTGTGTGTGTGTGTGTGTGTATATATAGAGAGAGAGACAGAGAGAGAGATTTATTATGAAGAATTTGCTCACGTGGTTATGGAGGCTTAGAGGTCCCACCATCTACTGTCTGCAAGCTGGAGACCCAGGAAAGCTGGTGGTATAATTCCAGTCCAAATTTGAAGGCCTGAGACCCAGGGAGCTACTGGTGTAAATCCCAGTCCAAGGGCAGGAGAAGAACATGTCACAGCAAAGCAGGCATGCTAGAAGGAAAATAAATCCTCCTTTCCTCTTCTCTTTGTTCTATTCAGACCCTGGAGGAATTGGATGATGCCCACCCACAATGGGGAGGTCTGTCTACTTTACTGAGTCCACCCATTCAAATGCTAATCTCATCCAGAAGCACCCTCATAGACACACTGAAAATAATGTTTGATCTGGGCATCAATACTCCAGTCAAGTTAATGCATAAAATTAATCATCACAATCAGCATTTGACTTTTTCCCCCTGTTGATTTCTCCTGAGATGACTTGGTGACCTTTCTCAATATATTGGGTTGGCCAAAAAGTTTGGGTTTCCATCCCATCGTGTGGGAAGACCTGAACAAATTTTTTGGCGAACCCAATAATTCTTCTAAGTCATACCTCTAGGCCTTTTTAAAATTAATATTCCCATTTTACATCAGTCAGTTCAGCCATAATACTGTCTGCTTTTCAGGAGCTAAATTATATCCCACATCAGAAGTTTTCCATTTGCTGGTTTAAGCTATCCAGGCAGCAGTTTACAGGGGTCTAGGGCAAGTGGCAACTAGGACATTAATGACAAACCTTAAGACCTGGTTACATGGGGCCTCTTCAGGCACTTATGATAGAGTAAAGTAGATCTGATGCTTCTAGATGTACAGGGAAGTGGAATTGTCTGGTGCAATGCCAAGAGGCCATGGATTGCTTAGAGGAAGTCTGGGAAATCAGCAGACATGACCAAGTAGGGAAGTGAGCCCCAGACAGGGCTGGAGAACGTTAAGTAGGAGAAAATGCTAAGCCTTCTTTTAGCATAGTGATGGTAGTGGTGGTGGTCATGGTGAAGTAGCAGTGGTGGTGGATTTGCTTTTATAGGAGTTGAACTTGAACACAATGAAAATATAAGATCAAGTTGGTAGGAGGTTTATTGGAATATTCTGCCAAGGGCTTTGAAAGTTGCCACATAGCTGCTGACTTTGAGTCAGGATTCCTCTGATGTGTTGAGCTAGGGAAAAGGGCTAATAGCCCCCAAACCCCTTCCTACTCCACCCTGTGTTTTACATCAGAATTTCAGATGCAGAGCAGTTTCACCAGAAACTAGTTCTGTTCTTCTCTGTTATTCTCCTTTCTCTTCTAATCCACTTGTTCCATAGTACAATTATAATTATTATTAGAACAGTAGCATGGTTATTAACAACAGTAATAGTTACTACTTTATAAGCTTTTATTGACATGCCAAATATAAGTATTAACTCATTTAACTCTTACCATAGCTCTGTGAGATAGGTATTATTACTATTTCC
This sequence comes from Bubalus bubalis, assembly GCF_019923935.1. Classification (NCBI taxonomy): domain Eukaryota; kingdom Metazoa; phylum Chordata; class Mammalia; order Artiodactyla; family Bovidae; genus Bubalus; species Bubalus bubalis. Next base: position 26,484,190 of record NC_059168.1, read on the forward strand.
ATTTCACAGATGAGGAAACTGAGGCTTAGAGACGTTGGGAAACTTGTCCAAGGTCACACAGCAAGTAACCAGGATTCATATCTATCTCCAAAACCATGCTCTTAAAACATGGTATTCCCAGGGGCGGTCCAAAGATGGTGGAGGAATAGAACAGGGAGACCACTTTCTCCCCACAAATTCATCAAAAGATCATTTGAATGCTGAGCAACTTCCACAAAACAACTTCTGAACACTGGCAGAGGACACCAGGCACCCAGAAAGGCAGTCCGTTCTCTTCGAAAGGAGGGGTGTGATTACTAGCTTGATTGCTCTCTCCCCTTTTGACTCTCCCTTTTCTCCCCCAGGTCACCTCTATCTCCTCCCTTCCCCTTCTCTTTTCTACTTAACTCTGTGAATCTCTGTGGGTGTTCTGGGCTGTGGAGAACACTTAAGGAACTGATTACTGGCTAGATTGGTCTCTCCCTTTTTGACTCCCCCTCTTCTCCTCCTGGTCACCTCTATCTATCTCCTCCCTCTTCTCTTCTCCATGAAACTCTGTGAACCTCTCTGGGTGTCCCTCACTGTAGAGAATCTTTTCACCATAAACCTAGATGTTTTATCATCTGTGCTGTATGGATGGAGAAGTCTTGAGGCTACTGTAAGAATAAGACTGAAAGCCAGAGGCAGGAGGCTTAAATCCAAAACTTGAGAACACCAGAGAACTCCTGATTCCAGGGAACATTAGTCTACAAGAGCTCATCCAAAAGCCTTCATATCTACACTTAAACCAAACTCCACCCAAGAGCCAACAAGCCAGAGCAAGACATATCACGCTAATTCTCTAGCAATGCAGGAACACAGCCCTGAGCCTTAAAATACAGGCTACCCAAAGCCATACCAAGCCCATAGACACCCCAAAACTCACTACTGGACACTTCATTGCACTCCAGAGAGAAGAGATCCAGCTCCACCCACCAGAACACAAACGCAAGCTTCTCTAACCAGGAAACCTTGACAAACCATTAGTCCAACCCCACCCACAGGGTGCAAGCTCCACAGTAAAGAGGAACCACAAACTTCCAGCCTAGAGAAAGGCCACCCCAAACACAGCAATCTAAACAAAATGAAAAGGCAGAGAAATATTCAGCAGGTAAAGGAACATGATAAATGCCTACCAAATCAAACAAAACAGGAAGAGATAGGGAGTCTACCTGAAAAAGAATTCAGAACAATGATAGTAAAGGTGATCCCAAATCTTGAAAACAAAATGCAATTACAGATAAATAGAGACAAGGATTGAAAAGATGCAAGAAATGTTTAACAAGGACCTAGAAGAAATAAAAGAGTCAATCAATAATGAATAATGCAATAACTGAGGTCAAAAGCACTCTGGAGGGAACTAACAGTAGAATAACTGAGGCAGAAGATAGGATAAGTGGGGTGGAAGATAGAATGGTGGAAATAAGTGAAGCAGAGAGGAAAAAAGAAAAAATAATTTAAAAAAGTGAGGATAACCTCAGAGACCTCTGGGACAATGTTAGATGCCCCAACATTCGAATCATAGGAGTCCCAGAAGAAGAAGACCAAAAAAGGGCATGAGAAAATACTTGAGGAGATAATAGTTGAAAACTTCCCTAAAATGGGGAAGGAAATAGCCACCCAAGTCCAAGAAACCCAGAGAGCCCCAAACAGGATAAACCGAAGACAAAACACCCCAAAACATGTATTAATCAAATTAACAAAGATCAAACACAAAGAGCAAATATTAAAAGCAGCAAGGGAAAAGCAACAAATAACATACAAGGGGATCCCCATAAGGTTAACAGCTGATCTTTCAATAGAAACTCTTCAGGCCAGAAGGGAATGGCAGGACATACTTAAAGTGATGAAAGAGAAAAACCTACAACCCAGGTTACTATACCCAGCAAGGATCTCATTTACATATGAAGGAGAAATAAAAAGCTTTACAGACAAGCAAAAGCTGAGAGAATTCAGCACCACCAAACCAGCTCTTCAACAAATGCTAAAGGATCTTCTCTAGATAGAAAACACAGAAAAAGTTTATAAACTTGAAACCAAAACAACAAAGTAAATGGTAATGGGATCATCATTATCAATAGTTACCTTAAATGTAAATGGGCTAAACGCCTCAACCAAAAGACAATCCTGGCTGAATGGCTACAAAAATAAGACCCCTATATATGCTGTCTACAAGAGACCCACCTCAGACCAAGGGACACATACAGACTGAAAGTGAAGGGCTGGAAAAAGATATTTCCTGCAAATGGAGACCAAAAGAAAGCAGGAGTAGCAATACTCATATGGGATAAAATAGACTTTGAAATAAAGGCCATGAAAAGAGACAAAGAAGGACACTACATAATGATCAAAGGATCAATCCAAGAAAAAGATAAAACAATTATAAATATATATGCACCCAACATCAGAGCACCACAATATGTAAGGCAAATGTTAACAAATATGAAAGGGGAAATTAACAGTGACACAATAGTGGGAGATTTTAATACCCTACTCACACCTATGGATAGATCAACCAAACAGGAAATTAGCAAGGGAGCACAAACTTTAAATGATACAATGGACCAGTCAGACCTAATTGATATCTATAGGACATTTCACTCCAAAACAATGAATTTCACCTTTTTTTCAAGTGCACACAGCACATTCTCCAGGATAGACCACATCCTGGGCCATAAATCTAGCCTTGGTAAATTAAAAAAATTGAAATCATTTCAAGCATCTTTTCTAATCACAATGTGGTAAGACTTGAATGTCAACTATACAGAGGCTAAACAACATGCTTCTGAGTAACCAACAAATCACAGAAGAAATCAAAAAAGAAATCAAAATGTGCATAGAAACAAATGAAAATGAAAACACAATAACCCCAAACCTATGGGATTCAATAAGAGCAGTGCTAAGGGGAAAGTTCATAGCAATACAAGCTTACTTCAAGAAGCAAGAGAAAAATCAAATAAATAACCTAACTTTACACATAAAGCAACTAGAAAAAGAAGAAATGAAGAACCCCAGGGTTAGTAGAAGGAAAGAAATCGTAAAAATTAGGGCAGAAATAAAGGAAAAATAAACAAAGTAGACTATAGCAAAAATCAACAAAACTAAAGGTTGGTTCTTTGAGAAGATAAATAAAATAGACAAGCCATTAGCCAGATTCTTCAAGAAAAAAGGGAGAAGAATCAAATCAACAAAATTAGAAATGAAAGCAGAGAAATCACAACAGATAACACAGAAATACAAAGGATTATAGGAGAGTACTATCAGTAACTATATGCCAATAAAATGGACAACTTGGAAGAAATGGACTAATTTTTAGAAAGGTATAACCTTCTAAAACTGAACCAGGAAGAAATAGAAAATCTTAACAGACCCATCACAAGCATGGAAATCAAAACTGTAATAAAAAATCTTCCAGCAAACAAAAGCCCAGGAGCAGACGGCTTCACAGGTGAGTTCTACCAAAAATTTAAAGACTAGCTAATACCTATCCTACTCAAACTCTTCCAGAAAATTGCATAGGAAGGTAAACTGCCAAACTCATTCTATGAGGCCACCATCACCCTAATACCAAAACCAGACAAAGATGCCATGAAAAAAGAAAACTACAGGCCAAGATCACTGATGAACGTAGATGCAAAAATCCTCAATAAAATTCTAGCAAACAGAATCCAACAACATATTAAAAAGATCATACATCATGACCAACTGGGCTTTATCCCAGGGATGCAAGGATTCCTCAATATTTGCAAATCAATCAATGTGATACACCACATTAACAAATTGAAAGATAAAAACCATATGATTATCTCAATAGATGCAGAGAAAGCCTTTGACAAAATTCAATACCATTTATGATAAAAAAAAAAAAAAAAACCCAGAAAGCAGGCATAGAAGGAACATACCTCAGCATAATAAAAGCCATATATGATAAACCCACAGCAAACATTATCCACAATGGAGAAAAATTGAAAGCATTCCCCCTAAAGTCAGGAGCAAGACAAGGGTGCCACTCTCACCACTACTATTCAACATAGTTTTAGAAGTTTTAACCACAGCAATCAGAGAAGAAAAAGAAATAAAAAGAATCCAGATTGGAAAAGAAGAAGTAAAACTCTCACTGTTTGCAGATGACATGATCCTCTACATAGAAAACCCTAAAGACACCAGTGGAAAATTGCTAGAGCTAATCAATGAATATAGTAAAGTTGCAGGATATAAAATTAACACAGAAATGCCTTGCATTCCTATACACTAATAATGAGAAAACAGAAAGAGAAATTAAGGAAACAATTCCATTCACCATTGCAATGAAAAGAATAAAATACTTAGGAATAAATCTACCTAAAGAAACGAAAGCCCTATATATAGAAAACTATAAAATACTGATGAAATAAATCAAAGATGACACAAATAGATGGAGAAATATACCATGTTCATGCACCGGAAGAATCAATATAGTGAAAATGAGTATACTACCCAAAGCAATCTATAGATTCGATGCAATCCCTATCAAACTACCAATGGTATTTTTCACAGAACTAGAACAAATAATTTCACAATTTGTATGGAAATACAAAAAACCTCAAATAGCCAAAGCAATCCGGAGAAAGAAGAATGGAACTGGAGGAATCAACCTGCCTGACTTCAGACTATACTACAAAGCTACAGTCATTAAGACAGTATGATACTGGCACAAAGACAGAAATATAGATCAATGGAACAAAATAGAAAGCCCAGAGATAAATCCACACATTTATGGACACCTTATCTTTGACAAAGGAGGCGAGAATATACAATAGAGAAAAGACAATCTCTTTAACAAGTGATGCTGGGAAAACTGGTCAGCCACCTGTAAAAGAATGAAACTAGAACACTTTCTAACACCATACAGAAAAATAAACTCAAAATGGATTAAAGATCTAAATGTAAGACCAGGAACTATAAAACTCCTAGAGGAAAACATAGGCAAAACACTCTCTGACATAAATCCTGCAGGATCCACTGACCCACCTCCCAGAGTAGTGGAAATAAAAGCAAAAATAAACAAATGGGACCTAATTAAACTTAAAGCTTTTGCACAATGAAGAAAACTATAAGCAAGGTGAAAAGACAACCTTCAGAGTGGGAGAAAAGAATAGCAAATGAAGCAACTGACAAAGAATTAATCAAAAATATACAAGCAGCTCCTGCAGCTCAATTCCAGAAAAATAAATGACCCAATCAAAAAATGGGCCAAAGAACTAAATAGACATTTCTCCAAAGAAGACATAGAGATGGCTAACAAACACATGAAAAGATGCTCAACATCAATCATTATCAGAGGATTACAAATCAAAACCACAATGAGGTATCATGCTGGTCAGAATGGCTGCTATCAAAAAGTCTACAAACAATAAATGCTGGGGAAGGTGTGGAGAAAAGGGAATCCCCTGTTGGTGGGAATGCAAACTAGTACAGCTACTATGGACAAGTGTGGAGATTCCTTAAAAAACTGGAAATAGAACTGCCTTATGACCCAGCAATCCCACTGCTAGGCATACACACTGAGGAAACCAGAATTGAAAGAGACACGTGTACCCCAATGTTCATCGCAGCACTGTTTATAATAGCCAGGACATGGAAGCAACCTAGATGTCCATCAGCAGATGAATGGATAAGAAAGCTGTGGTACATATACACAATGGAATATTACTCAGCCATTAAAAAGAATCATTTGAATCAGTTCTAATGAGGTGGATGAAACTGGAGCCTATTATACAGAGTGAAGTAAGTCAGAAAGAAAAACACCAATACAGTATATTAAAGCATATATATGGAATTTAGAAAGATGGTAACGATGACCCTATATGCGAGATAGCAAAAGAGACACAGATATAAAGAACAGACTTTTGGACTCTGTGGGAGGAGCCAAGGGTGGCATGATTTGAGAGAATAGCATTGAAACATGTATATTACCATATGTGAAATAGATGACCAGTCCAAGTTCAATGCATGAAACAGGGCACTCAAAGCCAGTGCACTGGGACAACCCTGAGGGATGGGATGGGAGGGAGGTGGGAGGGGGGTTCAGGGTTGGGGACACATGTATACCCATGGCCGATTCATATCAGTATATAGCAAAAACCACTACAATATTGTAAAGTAATTAGCCTCCAATTAAAATAAGTAAATTAGTTAAAAAAAAAAAAAACAACCCAAAAAAAAACCTACATGATCTTCCCATATGCCTAGCCTACTTAAGAGGACCTGCATCCATTAGTAGTTATGTTGCTATTGGTGGTGGGATATGGGTAAAAACAATAACAAAGTATGTTTTTCATGTTCAAGTGGGAAGTGACATGGGTAAATCTATGGCTGACCTCTTGCATTTCCTAGTATAGGGTTGGTCAAGAGACCCCTTCCAAATGGTTTAACTTACTTACGTTCACTTAAATGTCAGTGATTGCTTAATGACAATGCCTTCAAACAATTTTTAAATCTATAAATTGGATCAGAGAAAGAAGTAAAAATTAAGTGTGAGTAATCAGGCAATGTGGTATCTTGGAAAGAGCACTGGATTGGAGTACAAAGATGTAGATGTAAAACTTTGTCACTGTCTTTCTGAGAGAACTTGGGAAAGTCACTTGACTTCTCTGGGTCTTTGTCTCTCTTCTTGAAAATGAAACTACGACAAGATATGATCATCTCTATGATTGTCCTCATGATATATGAGGATTGTGTAATTTAATATTGCCTGAGCTTATACTTAATTTTGGGCTTTCCAGGTGGCTCAGCGGTAAAGAATCCACCTGCCAGTGCAGGAGATGCAGGTTCAATCCCTGGGTCGGGAAGATCCCCTCAAGAAGAAGATGGCTACCCACTCCAGTATTCTTGCTGGGAAAATCCCATTGACAGAGGAGCCTGGCATGCTACAGTCCATGGGGTCTGTAAAGAATCAGACATGACTTAGAAAATAAATAACACACTTACCTTACAAAAAAAAAAAAGGAAGAAGAGAGAGCTAAACCTCAGGACTAAACAGATTCTAAAGCAGTTCTGAAGTTTGTGCAGTCACCTGGGGAGCTTTTAAAAACAAAACAACAGGGGAGCAAGGCTCAAGAGGGAGGTTATATACATGTATGGCTGATTTGCCATGTATGGCAGAAACCAACACAACACTGGAAAGCAATTTTCCCCTAATTAAAAATAAAATAAAAAAGAAAACCTGATGCCTGGATCTTACCTCAGAAAATATGGCCTGGGTTTGTAATTTAAAAAACCCTCTCCAGGTGATTCTATGTTCAGCCAAAACTACAGTTTTAAAAGATCTCCCCACTGTCTTATTAATAAGTGATCAAGTCCTAGTAATTCCACAAGTATTACTGTTTTGACCCTAGGAATAAATAGGAGGACTGAATTCTCAAAAGTTGATGATGCGATTTCTGCTGTCTACACACAGAGGTATAAGAATTTGCCTTACAATATTGTGTTGTCATTCCACAACATGTGTTTGTGTGTGAGTGCGTGCATGGGTATATGTAGCCCATAAATCTGTTGGGTAAATTAGATGGAGCTAAAAGGGAATTGAGGATTACAAATTATCTCTACCGGCTGTTGAATATTTCATGTCAATTAAACATTTGCAAAAACCAAGTATAGTATTATGATCCACTTGTAACCATTATGAGACTGGCACATCTCCATACAGCAAGAGTCATTGCTGAGGCTACTGTACTACTCTGGCATGAATTATAGTAAATTGGGGTCCCCCTGGACATAATGAACAGTAATATAATTTTGTAGTTATTCTCCTAGTGTGATGAAGCAGCCAGGCAAATTGAGTTTCTAGATAAATTTTGACATATGGGTCTTATTCCTCAAGAAAAAGAGCTATTGTTGCTCTGGCTTTGTTCCAGAATTCTGCAGAAATCCACATTGTAGCTTATTGTTGCATTACAAAAAGGTACTACAAGTATTTTTCTTTTTTTTTTTTTAATAAAAAAGAACAAATTGCTAAGTTCAATTAGTCCTTTGGGGCAGAATTTGGAATTTCTTTCCAGTCTATGTGCTGGACCCTATGTAAGCTATTGTTTGACTCACATAGGGGCAGTCCTAAAGACCTATGCACTACAAGGCCCCTGTAGGGGCTTCTAGTTGATGGTGGAAGGATCAAGCAACCATCTTCTCCACAGCAGTGAAATATGATGTTACCGTGATTTAAAAAAAAAAAAAAAACAACCATAGGAAAGGAGGTTAAGAAGTTGTGGCGAATCAAAACAAATCTAGGCCTTTGAACTGACAATCTGAGAAATGTATTTAATGTTGATGAGGAGATGCAGTTTGAGAAGTTATATAAGAATGATCAGGTAAGGGTGCTTTGAACTGAAACAGTTTAAGGCAAACAGAAAGCATGCATGTTAAAACATCACAGTTGATACTGCCCTCCATGCTTATAACAAGGATTGATGTAAATGTATATTCAAGAATGGGGCCCTGATTTGTAAATAATTCTCAGGGAGACAAGATTACCGCTAGGATTAAACACTTAGTGATAGCAGAAAGCAGAATTGGAATGTCACTATATAGCCACAGTCTATAAGGAAGCTTAAGGGAGAAGGATAGCTACCGTGGGAACCAGTATTCCAGAAGTAAATTTACCAGAAGTAAATTCTGCTTGGGAGAGTTACCACTAGACCAGAAAGATTCCAGTGTGGGTCTGTAAAGAGTGTCAAATCTATGGTTCTCAGTATGGAATTATTAGGATGATTTAATGGAAGAACAGAAATTTTCCTGCAGCTCTTTTAGTAGTACTGGCTCAGCCTTTGAGTTGTCCAAAGGACTCTCCGATTGTCCTAACTGACATTAATTCAGCCCTTCTGTAAGGCTTGTGTGACATATGCAATGCAACCATCAGTCAGTGGCATATTAAAATGCTCTCCACAGGACCACAGAGCTGTGGGTGACCTCTGCACGGACCCTATGTCTGTTGAGCAAGAATACTCATATTTCTGCACTGCACGGAGCAACAGCTATCAAATGTGATGGAAAAATTATGTTCATTCTGGAGAGTCTTGAAATGTTTCCGTTCTCACACCAATCCTTTCTCATAAAGTCAGAGAAGGGATACATGCGTGTACACACACACACACAGAGTTTTGAGTAACATTGTCTAGGCGAGTATACTGATGAAAATGGGGTCCCTTTTGGATGAAGCTCAATTTAGGGCTCAGCTTGTTTTCTGGAAGGAAAAGATTGCTATTAGGCAGAGACAGATGTGGGAGGGATGAGAATTGAAAGAAGATAAAAAGAGATGCTTTCCTGGGTCAAGTTTCTTCTGTAGTTAAGTCTACTGTTTTGGCACAACCCTGCTTGTACAACTTTTGGCAGAATACAGAATTAGGGAGCCAAGCCAGGCATTAACTTCAACAGCACAGCCTAGAAGCTGGTTTCAGTGTTGATGTTCACTGCTTTCCACAGATCTAGAATTATTCATTTACTGAGTGCTTACTTAGCCCTGGAGAAACTGGTGAATGAGACAAAATACTATTCCTGCCCTCATGTAGTAGTTTACAAGAAAGCCCTGGAGAGGTTAATTGTTTACTTGCAAGTGTGATAAAAGTTGCTGTTAGAATTTATAATAAGGAGATCCAACTTTGCTATGGTGGGCCTAGGATGGTTAAAGAATGCAATCCCTGTATGGCTGATTCATTTTGCTATATAGTAGAAACTAACATAACATTATAAAGCAATTTATACTTCAATAAAAATTAATTTTTTAAAAAAGCATAAACTTAAATGATACACTAGCAAGAGTGGGACATAATGTTCTAGACAGCTGGCAGAGCACTTGCAAAGTCTCTGAGATAGCAAGTAGCTTGGTACTGAAGAAACTAAAAACCTAAAAAGGCAAACTTGGCTGGAGCAGGTAAGCAAACCAGAAGAGGAATGAGAAAGAACTAGACTTTGTAGAACCTCATGGGCCACATGGCAGGGGTTTTGGCCTTTATCCTAAAAACAATAAGAAGGCATTGAAGTTGCAAAGCTGGGGGGACGACCTGCACAGCCTGGTACTTTTAAAGAACCATCTGGTTACAGAGTGCACAAAGGACCAGACCAGGCCGGAACACAATGTGGATTCTGAGAGCTCTGGAGGGAGGCTACTGCTGAAGCCCAGAACAGAGAACTGCAACCAGGGAGGGAAAGGAGTGGAAGCATTCAGGGTACATTTAGACGGTGCAATGGTCAAGTCTCGGCTTAGATACAGTGATTGTGGTTGAAATGTCAGTCTTTGGGACAGTCTCAGAATTTCATTTGGCTGTCTTATCTTGGTTTTTGGATTGTTTAGATTAATTCTATTACAGAGCCCCAAACTAAGTATGTATTCTGGGAAACTCTGCCTCATGAATAAAAATCACACTCTCCTGTGATTTCTAGTCATAGAACAATTGTACCCAGAGACAACTCAATAGGAAAAGTACTAATAACTGGTGATAATATCATCTCACAGCCTCAAAATAAATGTTTTTCATTTTCAAAAGTTCTAAGTTCAGTTACTTTCAATATTTCTGCTTACATGGTAAAGGGCTATAAATCAAGATGCAAATATCAGAAGTTTCTTACAGCTTATCGTAGGAATGGTGATTTTCTTGGAGTATCTCACTAATTTCACATATGTAATCCAATGGAATATATTCATTTCAAATTATTTTGAGTCACTTTGATTTTTCTCCCTACTTTAAAAATGAGCTTGATTTAATTATTTTGCATTGCCAATCTGTGTACTATTACTATTATTATTCTTCCTCAGTAGTTCTGTAAGATCCCTTCCAACTTGATATTCCATAATTTTCCTGCCTCTCTCATCCCATATCCTCTCTCAGTTTTCATCTCTCTCTCTCTTTTTGTGGAGATAGTGGCTGGCATGATAGATGTAGGTTAGAATATTCAAGGAGTGTAGTTACCGAGGGAAGCTGGGGCCCCGGTCATTGCCAACCCTCTTTCCTCCATTTCCTCTGTGCATTAGCTTCAAGTGCAGTCATTACTCATTTAGTCCTCAAATAAAATGCTTTTTGTTGCAATGACAGTTTTCCCCTGGTATAAGGCAAAATGGCAGATCAGTCTGATAATGTGAATTTTATAGCAATTGCCAGATTTTATTTGTGTGGAGAGTTTTTATAGTTATTGGGTACTTTTTTTTTTAAGTTGCCATTTGGATCAAGGAGGATTTTATTTCTTAGCTAGGATTATTCCTTTATCTGATATTAAATTAGAAGTGGTTTTTGCCCTCTAAATACCAAATTCATAGAGATGCTACATAGTTAATTTTTTCCTTTTTAACTAGATTATCCCCATATCAGGTATTTCATAAAGCCAGGATAAATGTATTTGAGAGAAAATACCCATCTTATGAGTAACATTTCCCCCCAAATACAGTGAGGTCCACTTAAAGGTGTACCTGAAATAAAAATAATCCTAATGATAGATCTAATGCACTCTGTCTTAGACCCACTGAGTTCCTTTAAACTGTATTCAATATATGCCTGATTAATAAATAATCTTGTTAAACAAATAAAACCCCAGTGTGCCAAATGGAGACATAAAAACAGTCATGATCAGACTTGTTATGGGAGAGTGATAGATGAATAAATCTACTGTGCAATTAATTTATGACTGAGCTATGATGAAATCCCAGTGGCAATGCTAAATCTGTTAGAGGAATAGATTTATCATCTTCTTTCAAACAATTGCATTCCAGGAATTTAACAAAATACTGTTAACTGAGTCTCCCCATTACAGAGATATCTATTCATTTACATGGGGGAAGACAGTTTTTCTGTGCAGTCAGAGCTAAATAACTGTTTATTATTATTGATACTAACCACAACAGGAGCAATCTATGATGGAAACTACTAATGCCGATAGCTGTTCTCATCTGCTTCTGATTTTTCAGACTTGATCAAAGTTGCCCAATTTTTAGATGCTTTGGTGTAAAAATTTTGTTTTTTAAAACTTTAAAAATAAACCAACAAAAATGGGCCACAGGCTCTTTTAAAAACAATCAGTGCTAGTGTATAATGTGATTCCACTTAGCTTGTGAATGCGCAAATTTGGGGACCGTGTTTAAAGAAGAACAACAGAGACTGGTAGGATATCAGAGTGTTGTTACATGTTGTAACTTCAAAAGACAGCCTACTGTATTTTAGTTCTATTGTATTTTTAGATATAAACTTATTAATAGAAAAAATAAAAGATAAAACGTTTTGAGCTAAAGGTTAGATAGTCTGAAGTTCATGAATACTCAGAGCATGGTGACCAGGTTATAAGAGATTTTAGGATCCAAAAACAAAACCACATTTAATGCAATCTTTCTTCTGTTTTGGGGGAACTAGAGCTGATATTTTAAATCCAGTCCTTTTTACTAACATAATGGAATTTAAGAGATAACACTTGAATAAAAAGGTATCTTTGTATAGTGATACAGAAAGATGTAGTTTAACTAGAGGTTTATTTTGTTTCTTTTAGATAGAGAAATAAAGAATTAGTAGGGGTGAGGTGAAAGAGGAGAGAATTCCTTAAAACTTCAGGGAAGGAAGAAATTGTCCCATTGGGATAATATTTAAGGTCCACATTTTATTCATATTTTAATATGCTTTCAAATAAACACACACAGACCTAGGTCTATGCAAATAAAACTATAACATTATTCTGGTTTAAATCTAGTCTGCTCTTTTCACAGTTGATAAGCTAGGCATCATTTTTTTTAATTAATATAATATCTGTATGTCACAATCCTGTGTATTCTCTTATAAACAAATAACTATTTTATAATTTCATTTAATTTGCACAATTGTTCATGATCAACATTAAACATATAGCATTGTTCTAAGGCCTTCTTCAATATGATACTAAGTATAAATAAGCAAAAAGAAATAGAAGTTATAGGTCTTGCAGAACTTATATTGAGATGACTTTAACATATGAAATAGATCATTAGAACATTGTGTTATGACCTCTCCTCATGAATTATTGATAAATACTCTGCTATTTAAAAATATTTTTATTGTGGTAAAATATACATATTTTAGGCATATTTAAGTGTATAGTTCAGTTCATTAAGTATATTCACATTGTGTGCCACTATCAGCACCACCCATCCTCAGAACTGTTTCATCTTCCCAAACTGAAACTCCATATCCATTAAACTATAAATCGTCATTCCCCCTGCCCTTCAGTCATTGGCAACAACTATTCTACTTTCTGTCTTTATGAATTCGACTACTCTTGATACTTCATATAAATGGAATCATATAATATTTTCTCTTTGTAACTGGCTTATTTCACTTAGCGTAATGTCTTAATAATCATGATGGTATGATCGTTCACACTCACCTAGAGCCAGACATCCTGGAATGTGAAGTCAAGCGGGCCTCAGGAAGCATCTTTACAAACAAAGCTAGTGGAGGTGATGGAATTCCAGTTGAGCTATTTCAAATCCTAAAAGATGATGCTGTGAAAGTGCTGCACTCAGTTCAGTTCAGTTCAGTCACTCAGTCGTGTCCAACTCTTTGCAACCCCATGAACCACAGCATGCCAGGCCTCCCTGTCCATCACCAACTCCTGGAGTTTACCCAAATTCATGTCCATTGAGTCAGTGATGCCATCTAACCATCTCATCCTCTGTCGTCCTCTTCTCCTCCTGCCTTCAATCTTTCCCAACATCAGGGTCTTTTCAAATGAGTCAGCTCTTCACACTCAATATGTCAGCAAATTTGGAAACCTCAGCAGTGGCCACAGGACTGGAAAAGGTCAGTGTTCATCCCAATACCAAAGAAAGGCAATGCTAAAGAATGCTCAAACTACCACACAATTGCACTCATCTCACATGCTAGTAAAGTAATGCTCATTCTCCAAGCCAGGCTTCAGCAATACGTGAACCATGAACTTCCTGATGTTCAAGCTGGTTTTAGAAAAGGCAGAGGAACCAGAGATCAAATTGCCAACATCTGCTGGATCATCCAAAAAGCAAGAGAGTTCCTCCCTTTCGATCCTTGCAGTTAGAGGAGCAAGGTCGTGAGGCAAGGAGTGGTAGGTTTGCAGCCGCCATTTCTTCCGCCTCCGGTCTCTGGATCTTTTGTAGAGCGTCCAACAGTGCTATGATGGGACAGAGCATCCGGAGGTTCACAACCTCAGTGGTTTGTCAGAGCCACTATGAGGAGGGTCCAGGGAAGAATATACCATTTTCAGTGGAAAACAAGTGGAGATTACTAGCTATGATGACTTTGTTCTTTGGGTCCGGATTTGCTGCACCTTTCTTTATAGTAAGACACCAACTGCTTAAAAAGTAATCCATGAGACAGATAGGAAGAGGAGCATATTAAGAGGTGCAGTCTCTTAAAAGGATCAGTCCCTTGAATTCAGCATCCTAGATATGTTTGTAAATAAACTTATAGCATAAATCCTTAATGCCTCTTCTCTGAAATATGGAACAATAATTGAACATGTGTTTACATTTTGTTTGGGTAATATTGCATTATTAGTTTCTTAATTAAATATGTATTTGATTTAGCTTGGGAAAAAAAAAAAAAGAGAGAGAGAGTTCCAGAAAAACATCTATTTCTGCTTTATTGACTATGCCAAAGTCTTTGACTGTGTGGATCAATATAAACTGTGGAAAATTCTGAAGGAGATGGGAATATCATACCACCTGACCTGCCTCTTGAGAAACCTGGATGCAGGTCAGGAAGCAACAGTTAGAACTGGACATGGAACAACAGACTGGTTCCAAATAGGAAAAGGAGTACGTCAAGGCTGTATATTGTCACCCTGCTTATTTAACTTCTATGCAGAGTATATCATGAGAAACGCTGGCTGCAAGAAGCACAAGCTGGAATCAAGATTGCCGGGAGAAATATCAATAACCTCAGATATGCAGCTGACACCACCCTTATGGCAGAAAGTGAAGAACTAAAGAGAGTCTTGATGAAAGTGAAAGAGGAGAGTGAAAAAGTTGGCTTAAAGCTCAACATTCAGAAAACTAGAATCATGGCATCTGGTCCCATCACTTCATGGCAAATAGATGGGGAAACAGTGGAAACAGTGACTGACTTTATTTTGGGGGGCTCCAAAATCACTACAGATAGTGTTTGCAGCCATGAAATTAAAAGACACTTACTCTTTGGAAGGAAAGTTATGACCAACCTAGACCTATTAAAAAGCAGAGACATTACTTTGTCAACAAAGGTCTGTCTAGTCAAGGCTATGGTTTTTCCAGTAGTCATGTATGGATGTGAGAGTTGGACTATAAAGAAAGCTGAGCACCGAAGCATTGATGCTTTTGAACTGTGGTGTTGGAGAAGACTCTTGAGAGTCCCTTGGACTGCAAGGAGATCCAACCAGTCCATCTAAAGGAGATCAGTCCTGGGTGTTCATTGGAAGGACTGAAGTTGAAGCTGAAACTCCAATACTTTGGCCACCTGATGCAGAGCTGACTCATTGGAAAAGACCCTGATTCTGGGAAAGATTGAGGGCAGGAGAAGGAGATGACAGAGGATGAGATGGTTGGATAGCATCACCGACTCAATGGACATGGGTTTGGGTAGACTCCCAGTTGGTGATGGACAGGGAGGCCTGGCGTGCTGCGGTTCATGGGGTTGCAAAGAGTCGGACATGAGACTGAGCGACTGATCTGAACTGAATGTCTTAAGATTCATCCATGTTGTAATATGTATCAGAATTTCATTCCCATTTAATGCTGAATATTATTCCATTGTATGTATATATCACATGGTTAATCTGTTCATCTGCTGATGGATATTTTGGGTTGTTTCCTCTGTTTGGCTATTGTGAATAATGCTGTTACAGACATATGACTACAAATATCTGTTTGAAGCACTGCTTTCATTTCTTTAGGATATATACCTAGAAGTTCAATTGTTGAATCATATGATAATTCGGTTTAATTTTTAAAGGATGAATGGCAACCTACTCCAGTATTCTCACCTGGAGAATTTCATGACTGAGGAGCCTGGCAGGCTACAGTCCATGGGGTCTCAAAGAGTCTGACACGACTAAGCAACTAATACTTTTTCTTTTTCTTTTTCCATACTATTTTCCAAAGTGGCTGTAACATTTTACATCTCCCCACCCCCCATATTCTTTCCTCCCTCCCTCCCTCCCTTGCTTCCTTCCCTTCTCCCTTTCTTCCTTCCTTCCCTCTTCCCCTCACTTTCTTTCTTTTAAATAATAGTCAACCTATCAAATATGAAGTGCTTTCTCATTGTGGTTTTAATTTGCATTTCTCTACTGGTCAGTGAAGTTAAGCATCTTTTCATGTGCTCCTTGTTCATCTGTATACCTTCTTTAGAGAAATGTCTATTCATGTCCTTTGCTCATTTTAAAAATTAGATTATTTGGTTTTTTTTTTTTTTTTTTTGCTCTTGTTGAGTTGTAGGAGTTCTTTATGTGTATGAGTGTGCGTGTGTGTTAGTCGTTCAGTTGTGTCCAGCTCCTTGCAACCCTATGGACTATAGCTCACCAGACTCCTCTGTCCGTGGAATTCTTGCAGCAAGAATACTGGAGGGGGTTCCTTCTCCAGGGGACCTTCCCAACCCAGGGATCGAACCTGGGTCTTCCACATTGCACACAGATTCTTATACAGTCTGAATATTAATCCTTTATCGGATACGTGACTTTGCAGATATTCTCTCCCATTTTGTGTGTTGCCTTTTCACTCTGTTGATCTTGTCCTTTAATGCACAAATATTTTTAATTTTGATAAAGTTCAGTTTATTTTTTCATTCATTGCCTGTGCTTTTGGTGTGCGTGTTCTCTCTCTCTCAGTTCAGTCGTTCAGTCACGTCCAACTCTTTGCAACCGCATGGACTGCAGCATATCAGGCCTCCCTGTCCATCACCAACTCCCAGAGTTTACTCAAACTCATGTCCATTGAATCACTGATGCCATCCAACCATCTCATCCTCTGTCGTCCCCTTCTCCTCTCACCTTCAATCTTTCCCAGAACCATGGTCTTTTCGAATGAGTCAATTCTTCACATCAGGTGGCCAAAGTATTGGAGCTTCAGCTTCAACATCAGTCCTTCCAATGAATATTCTGGACTGATTTCCTTTAGGATTGGCTGGTTGGATCTCCTTGCAGTCCAAGGGACTCTTAAGAGTCTTCTCCAACACCATAGTTCAAAAGCATCAATTCTTTGGTGCTCAATTTTCTTTATAGTCCAACTCTCACATCCATACATGACTACTGGAAAAATCATAGCCTTGACTAGATGGATCTTTGTTGGCATAGTCTCTGCTTTTTAATATACTGTCTAGTAAAAGGTGAAAGTTGCTCAGTCGTGTCCAACTCTTTGCAACCTCATGGACTGTATAGTCCATTGAATTCTCCAGGCCAGAATACTGGAGTGGGTAGCCTTTTCCTTCTTCCCAACCCAGGGATCGAACCCAGGTCTCCTGCATTGCAGGCGGATCCTTTACCAGCTGAGTATTCTTGGGAAGCCCAAGAATACTGAAGTGGGTAGCCTGTCCCTTCTCCAGTAGATCTTCCTGACCCAGGATATGCTGTCTAGGTTGGTCATAACTTTTCTCCCAAGGAGTAAGCGTCTTTTAATTTAATTTAATATATATTAGACTGTTTACTTAAGTGAATTAAAAAAAATTTTTATTTGTTTATTTATGGTTGTGCTGGGTCTTTGTTGCTGCACGGGCTTTCTTTAGTTGCAGAGAGCAAGGACTATTCTCTGGTTGTGGTGTGTAGACTTCCCATTGCAGTGGCCTCTCTTGTTACAAAGCACAGGTTCTAGTGTTCAGGTTTCAGTAATTGCTGCACATGGGCTCAATAGTTGCAGTTTCTTGGCTCTAGAGCACAGGCTCAATAGCTGTGGTGCATAGGCTTAGTTGCCTTGAGGCATGTGGGATCTTCCTAGAACAGGGACTGAACCTGTGTCTCCTGTATTAGCAGGCAGATTCTTTACCAGGGAAGCCTGTGAATTTATTTTAAAAGAACATCCTAACTCACTGCTAAAATAGAACACCAATGTCATTTCCTGTAAACAGAAAATGTTTCGTATAATAACATTACAATATTAAAATTAAAAATGGTCAGCCATCTTGTCTACCATTCATCGTATATATCCCACTTTGGAAACACTGTCATATAAGGAGCTAAGACCTGTGGGGAACACAAAAATAAATAAGACGTAATCTGGGTCTTCAGTGAGCCTTATGCCTAATAGATGAGTTAGGTATGTATAAGACATTATGTTTATTATTATGCTCCTAAAATGAACAAAAGTGCTATAGAAATTCAGAGGTAAAGATTATCCTTTGGCTTAGGGGTAGTAAGAAGGGGAGTTAAGGTAAGATTTCTTAGGGAAGGTACATTTGAGATAAACCTTAAAAGGCAAGAAAGGGACATTTGTAAATGAAGGGAAACATGAGAAAAGGTGAGGCATTAGGAAAGTAAAGACAATGTTTACCAAAGGGCCAGCCTAATTCATCCCATCTGAAAGGAGGAAATAGTAGGAAATAAGACATGGAGGGTCATGAAAACCCATGCCAAGCTTGCTGTATATGCTTCCTATCTTTCCCCCAGCTATTTTATCTTTTAGTATTCTTTATGTAGCCCCTCTTTAAGGCTTCTGGCTTTTGTGTCTTGTTTAGGAAAGCTGTCTCCATCATAATATTATAAAAACATTTTCTTAAACTTTCTTCAGTATTTCTATAAATTTTTTAAACATGTAGAATTTTAACTTCAATCTGGAATTTCAAAGCTAAATCAATCAGAAATTTAGGTTGCATATGATATGAAATAAGATTCCAAATCTAATTTTTTTCTATTAGTATATGGTCTTTCATTTGTTCAAACAAAATGTATTAAATAGCTCATCTTTTCTTCACTGTTCTGAAATACAATCTTCATCATATACTCTATCCATATATATAAGTGTGTCTATTTCTGGATGCTCTGTCCTGTTTCACTGATTTGACTGTTTCTGCTTTAATTACTGTATGTTTATAGTTATGTTTTAATTTCTGATCCTGCAAATCTCTCACTCACCCTCATTATTCTTCTATTTAAAATTTTCTTGACTTTTCTTATTTATTCTCCCAGGTAAACATTTGAATCTGTTTCTTGGATTAAAAAATACAAATTATGTATTAAAATGTGCTTAGGATATGTTTTAAACATGTATGGTGAGACATGCAGTTACAGAAATGATTGTCCTGAAGGAAGAAGCTTGTACTCAGAGGTCTCTAGAAACAGGAGGTGGGGCCATGTAGGGAAGCACCAAAGTCAGATAGAAGACAGAAGAGAGGAGAGGACAGGATGGCTCAGAGCCTTTATCAGGGAAGGCAGGGTAGCTATGTTGAGTAAGCTTAGTACTGGATAGTTTGAATAATTTTGGTAGGCTCTGGACTATGGGCATGGTCTCTAATTTTCCAGTACCTGGCCCTGGAGTGACTTATTAGCAGGGAGAAATATTGACTTGATGTGTGAGAATGTGATAAAAGAGTTGGCTGAAAGTGTAGGCTCTGGATTGATTGGTTTGTCTATCAAAGGCACTCTTACAAGGGGAGTCATTTGCATTCTCTAAGAATTAGCTAGCCCTGGGAGGGACAGTCTCTTCAGGATCAAGGCCCCAGATACCAATACAGCAAGAATGTCCTCCAAAATGCGTATATATTGTCAATACAAATTGTGATTTTGATTGGAGTTGCATTGACTTAGAGTAATTTGATAATGAAGTGACATCATTACAATATTGAATGCTTCCATCTAGGAACATGGCATGTCTCTCCATTTATTTAGGCGTTCTTTAATGTTTTCAGTAGCATTGTATATTTTTCTTCACATAAATCTTGCCTATTTTTGTTAGATTTGTTTTATAAATATCTTTATTATTTTTGTTATTTTTTTGCCTATGATGTCACATAGCATGAAACCCTTATAGGATCTTATTTCAATATTCAATCTTTCATTTACCTTCCTATTTTTGGACTACTTACAAAGTATGGGTCAGACTATAAGATATACACTAGGCATCCTTCTCCCTAGTGACCTACAATCTAGATCTGGGAAATGTGAGCATACCTGTGGAAGCATACCTTCACCAGGTGGTGAAGCAGATCTCAGAGGAAATGAGAATGAATGAAATTAAAAAAAAAAAAAAATAGAAGGAGGGGGAGGCAGAAACAAAAGAAGACCCAGGGAATCTGAAGTAAAGAAGATAAAAGCGTGTTGAGTTACCTGAGGGTCCAGTATGAATGGGATCACTGATCAAAGTCAATGTGAATTTGTGTCTTATACTGATGGCATTCAACAGTCACAGGAGCAGGTGAGGAGAAGGTGGCTGGTGAGATTCCGTACGCCTTAGGAGTAGCATATTAGGATTAGTGAGGGAGAGGAGTCAAGAGTAATAGTAAGTACACTATTGAAGCTAAAGATTGCTTAGGATTTGCTCAGAAATAGACTCACTTCCACACTTTTAAAAATGAAACTCAGAAGATAATCATTGACACTTAAGTAGCCCATATCTTCAACACTCATCACAATCAAGACAAAAATATTGCAAAGAATATTCATGCATTCAGTTTCTATGAAAAGAAGGCTTGTGTTTGATGTTGGACCTATTATTAAGGAGTTTGTTTTTAAAATATTTACTTTCTTGGACCATACATTAATACTATTTATTTAAAGATATATGTTATTCAAATGTGTAATGTCTTCTATAGGTATTCTAGTTCAATGATTCCCCAGAGTAGTCAAATCATTTTGATGCTGGTTGTACCAGAAAAATGCTATGAATTCCCAGATGCTTTTTTTTTTTTTTAATACAGATGAGTTATAATGACAAAAGTAATTGAGACTTTTTGAATGTCTCATATTTTTATTATAGCTTTATATAAATTCAGCATATGAAAAATGATTGAAGGTAAATTAACATTGTTAAGAAAGATATACCATAATATAAAGTATATTAACACTTATAAAAGAGACCATTTATTAAAGAAAATGCCATTATACAATAATGAGGCTAATAATTTCACATGGAAATAATACTGTATTAATTTGATGTATTCATACTAACAGTGAACATGATATTTAAAATTTTGCTGTCACATAATTATTCTCCTACTTTATGAAATGTTATACTGTCACCTAAAAAAACCCTTCTTTGAGTATAAATCTCT
Source organism: Bubalus bubalis (assembly GCF_019923935.1). Classification (NCBI taxonomy): domain Eukaryota; kingdom Metazoa; phylum Chordata; class Mammalia; order Artiodactyla; family Bovidae; genus Bubalus; species Bubalus bubalis. The sequence goes on from NC_059168.1 coordinate 26,505,396, forward strand.
GATCTTCAGCTTGAGATGGCAGACTGTAATGTGTCACTGAGATATTTTTAAGTGAAGAGGTGGGAAAAACTCTTGGCTGAGTCATAAAGCTGAAGATTCTTTTCTCCCTAATCTTCTACCTGGAGCTATGCTCTCTAGGATAACACTGGCCTTTAGCAAAGAATTGAAACACCTTCCTAGTTCTACAAGGCAAATTGGGTAATTGAGTGTGATGTTAGTTTTGAAATGAATGCCTTAAGGTTGTGAGTCATGGTCTGTATAATTGTTGCTCTAAAAAAAAAAAAAAAAAAAGCATTCAAAGAGAAAGTGAGAGCTAAGGATTTAGAGACCAAAGAATTCTGTTCTGGTCAGCAAAATAGCAGCATTACAACGGTATGATACAACTGTGAGTGACTATTTGATATAGGCCTTTTAACTCCTTGACTCTTAGCTATCTATATGGTTTCAAGAAATACATTTATGTAAGGAAAATGAACATCTATTAAGGCAATTGATGAAAAGTGAAAAAGTTGATGCATTGGTGCATTGGAATAAATAATGCTTCAAAGTTTACTCAGTGGTGGGAACGGAATCAAAACATAAAGCTCCGTCTTTGACTAGAGCTTGCTAACATTTCAGGAAGTAGGTTGGAATGACAGTGGGTGACGCGAAAAAGCAGACCTATTTCTTGCCATGATAGTTTACAGCTGTCACTGGCAGTGTGTCTTCTTAAACTGATATCAGCTACTATTTATACACTTACAATTTCTGGTCAGATTAGGGTGGAAGGTTGTGGTTCCCAGGTATATAAAATAGTATAATAATGTTCTATTCTTTTTGGAACAAATTTGTTACATGAAATGTCAGATGAGTCATTTTGCTCATGTCAGATATTTGAAAGTAATGGAAAGATGCCAACGTGGAGGCCCAGTAATTCATGCACTGGTGTAATGGAGCAAATGAAATGCAAAGCTCTTGTACAGGTCCAATTTCAGCACCAAACGCTTACCTGTCAGTCAGCAAAATTGTCCCTGAATAAAAATGAACCCCATCTGAGAGGCAGAGCATTTTAATATACATCATATTCTTTGACTCTATTGCGAGGTAGAAGCTGCATGGAAAGAAAGAGAATACTGCTGAAAAAGACATTTAACAGCAACCCCTGAGCATGCTGGAAATCTTGCTCGCACTGCTGCCCACAAAAGGTTTTCGGTTTGCCTTTTCTCTCGTGAGCTATTGACAAACTCTAGCATTGCTCTCCTCCTCCCTGTATCTCTTATCTATGTGGAAAGGTGGCTGATTTACCCCAGACAGTGAGAGATGTGGCCACTCAGGGATGTGGTGACCAAGTTGTAGACAGGTAACTTTATGACTGTCTGGGTGCAGCTGGGCATGAATTTATGGAAGTGACAATTAAAAATGTGTGTCACACAAATCGAAAGTCAGACATACCTTCATCAAAATGATTATGGCCCAAAGTGACTGTCATTCTTTTGAAAAGCCTTTCATTTTGGAATCGGTTCCCGCTTTTCTATATGAGCAAGCATCTTACAGAAATGAGGTGTCCTAATTTTTTTTTTTTAACCCAATTCCTTGTGGTTTTTAAAAAGCAAATGGAAAGGTTAAGAATTTGTGTGCTCCAGTGACCACACACCTCGGGCTTCTTGGACTCTAACTCTAGGAATCAAGATTTGTTCTACCTTTGAAATATCTGTTTTCCATTTTTGTGTTTTAAGACTCTAAGTGCTTATAGGAACCCAAGCAGCTATTGAAAACCAGTAATGACTAGTTCTTCTAAATGTTAATGATTGAGAATGAACTAGCAATCAGGGCTGAAAAATAAAATAAAAAAGTGTGCTGTAGTAGAAACGGTGGTAATTAAATCAAGTCAAGGTGCCCTATACTTATGAGTGTACTAATGCTTGAAAAATTATGAGTACAGAGAAAATTTACATAAATCCTCTTTAAATGATGTAGGTGGAAAAAAAAAAAGGAAAGAAAGCTGTGGTCACAGGACTGAATTTATTTTAATCCCCTGGTTCAAGTGGCCCTAGAAATAATCATACTTGTATCAATCTATATTGCATGACTTTTGTAAGATGTGAAAATAGTGTTTTTCACTAAATTGTCACTTATTATTGTTCATTTAGGGCCACTAACATAGAAAAATTTCTCAGCTACAGTGTCAAAAGAATAGGGACAATTTGATGTTTTCTTTTGATGCTGTTTGTTGATATCTAGACCACTGTAGCTTGATTGCCTAACATTAAACCTATAATAACAGTGCAATCATAGCAGTATCATCATGAATGTTGTTACAATAGAAACAACATTTACACGGCCTCAGAATGGTAATTATCAAACTTTTTGTCATGAAGCGCTTATTTGCTCGCATTGATCTGCCCCGGTCAGTTGTTAGCTCTTCTCATCTGAGGTGTATTGATTGTATAATCAGTAGATAGAGGCTGTGGGCAGATGAAATTCAGTGTTGTTGGGCAAATTATCGGCTGCTTGCCTGTTGACCTGGACCCTGCTGGTTGTACCTTAGATGCCGGTGGGATTATTACTCATTTCAGTGACCCTACTTTACGACAGAGCACTCTGTATTATTATAAAAGATAAATGCCATCCTGCTTGCTGTGGTTGTGGTTGACTACACAAATGTCAGAATGCAGCTAGCCCGAAAACTGGGAAGTACAAGTGTGTTCCAGGTGATATTAAAAAGGAGAAATTTTCAAGGACTTTACCTTTTCTGTATGTGTCTCTCCATTTGAAGGTAATGATGAAAAGCCTGTGTGTGTCTAGAGGATGATAATAATGAGCACTCTATCGTGGACTAAGGGTTATGACAAGTCAATTAATATTCTGATTTTGCCCGTAGGAACAACAAGGTTTAGATTAAGCTAAGCAAAAGGACTAAAAGCTCATGGTCAGTGAAAGTTGCAGAGCTCGGAATTAAGTCCGTTTCCTCTGAATATGAGTCAAGTTTGTTATATTCTATAACTCTGCCTTGTTAGGTATGACCTGACCATTAAATATGTGTGTACTGAAATATCTGATGTTTCATCCAGCTAGATTGGGGGGAAAGGCCTTAATGTTATTTAAATAAAGTATTGCATTGGGTAACTTTTGAGACTATTGGGGCCTTTAAATATTTATAGCATTCCAAAAGCCAAGGTCTAGCATGGAACTATTCTAAAAGACAAAATTATTTTATATAAAGAACAATGTGAATTTTACAGCCAGTGGCTATTTAAAAACTAGATATTTCCAGTGGAATGTTTCACTCCTGTGGCAAAATTCTCCAAGCTTATTTCTTTTGCCATTTCTTGCTTTTCTTAGTCTGATTACTCATCACACTTTGAAACGGTCTACCCTTTGTAGGTACCTACAGCCTGACATCACGTCCGAATGCCGAGACCAGGCCTTTTCCACTATGTGGAAACCTATTTTGATATTCAAATTACTCCACGCATATATTTTTTAAAACCTGACAGTACTCACAATGTTCATTCTTTCTCTCTGAAAAGAAAAAAATGTAAATAGCATGTACGTTACTGACAGTGCAGTGCCATGAAAATATGAACACTTTGGAACTGATAATTCCAATAGTAATCTAGATGAAAGAACAACAAAATTCTACATCTCTAAATGCTCTTGGTCGTGAACTGTCTCCTTCCTTCTGCCAACTATTCTTCCTTCTGCCATCCATTGTATTGTAAAGGTCAGTGGTTACCTGCTCATTGTATTTTAAAGACATTCTCTCAGCAAGTAGTCTTAGAGGCAAGTACTGCAGTACCACATTCCTCTTTGGTTTTAAATTCTGCAGCTGTTGAATCATGATTAGGCAATGATTTTTCCCTTCTTGAACACTATTTTATAGTCTTAGTTTTAAAAGACTGAATGACTGACCTCTTATCTAGAATATTACAGGAGATAATGGGTGAAGTACATGAAAGTTACATGCAGAGGTGTCTTGGAGTTGAAATATTTTGCATTTTATATCTCTGTGAGCACCAAAGAAAATAGCTGTTTGAGTACTCCCCAACAGATAATCTTACCTAAGTTGGACAAATAGCTAAAAAGTAACTCCCAGATTCTAAAATTTTAAGCCTTGCAACAGAATCCTTAATTTGTATGCATATTCCTTTCCTTTTTCTTATGACTGCTGAAATATGCACTGACTACCTGAAAAATATTGAAAGGAAAATAGTTATCTTTTTCAGATTCCCCCTGCACCCAAAGCTAACCACACGTAATACTTATGTAGTCATTATTTCGTGCATTATTGTATTGTTAGCTCTTCATGTCTGACATATTTTAATATTTCCTTCATTGCATAATGCTATGCTTTCTACATAGAAGGAACTCAAATATGGGTTGGATGGACTGGACATTCCGTCAAGAAGTATTTATTAAGGGCTTACTATATATGAGCCACGGTCATCATTGTTGTGCTCAGTTGTGTCTAACTCTTAGAGACCCCATGTACCGTAGCCTGCCGTGCTCCTTTGTCCATGGGATTTTCCAGGCAAGAATAGTGGAGTGGGTTGCCATTTCCTCTTCCAAGGCATATTCCCGACCCAAGGATCAAACTCTTGTCTCCTGCTGCTCCTGCATTGGCAGGCAGATTCTTTACCACTCAGTCACCTGGGAAGCCTTTATGGATATACCATAATTCATTTATTCATTTATTTGTTTCTTGACATTTGAGGATATTTTTTCTCCCAGCTTATAGCAATTATGAATTGTTGTTGTTCAGTCACTAAGTCATGTCTGACTCTTTGTGACCCCAAGAACTGCAGCCCACTAGGCTTCGCTGTACTTCACCATCTCCCTGAATTTGCTCAAACTCGTGTCCATTGAGTCGGTGATGCCATCCAACTGTCTCATCTTCTGTCATCCTCTTCTCCTCTTGCTCTCAATCTTTCCCAGCATCAGTGTCTTTTCCAGTGAGTCAGCTCTTTGCATCAGGTGGCCAAAGTATTGGAACTTCAGCTTCAGCATCAGTCCTTCCAAAGAATATTCACTGTTGATTTCCTTTAGGACTGACTGGTTTGATCTCTTTGCTGTCCAAGGGACTCTCAATAACCTCTGGCATCACAGTTTGAAAGTGTCAAGTCTTCAGCACTCGGCCTTCTTTATGGTCCAGCTCTCACATCCATACATGACTACTGGAAAACCACAGCTTTGATTATACAGACCTTTGTTGGCAAAGTGATGTCTCTGCTTTTTAATACACTGTCTAGGTTTGTCATAGTTATTCTTCCAAGTAGCAAGCAAAAAGTACCTTTTAATTTCGTGGCTGCAGTCACCATTTGCAGTGATTTTGGAGCCCAAGAAAATGAAATCTGACACTGTTTCCACATTTTCCCCATTTATTTCCCATGAAGTGATATGACCAGATGCCATGATCTTAGTTTATCAAATGTTGAGTTTTAAGCCACCTTTTTCACTCTCTTCTTTCACTTTCATCGAGAAGCTCTTGTTCTTTGCTTTCTACCATAAGGGTGGTGTCATCTGCGTATCTGAGGTTGTTGATATTCTCCCGGCAATCTTGATTCCATCTTGTGATTCATCCATCCTGGCATTTCACATGATGTACTCTGCATTT